>NW_028283716.1:387500-397610 GCF_059441095.1 Idiotropiscis lumnitzeri | reverse complement strand
AAACATGTCAGGTAAAAAATTAACCTAAAACATAATTGTCTGCTTTTAATGAATCAGTCAAATATCAATAATAAGAAGACAAAATGAACCTAATACAAATAAATGAATGCTTAATAACTCCCCTGCACATGCTCCTAAAAATCCAAACCTTCACCTGTAAATAAAACGTCCCGACCTGAAGACATCTTAATGTTATTATTTTGTTATACACACAGCGCCGCCAAGTGGAATCAAAAATGTGTTTTTATTTTAATTTTCACATCCTGCACGGTGCCCTTTTGACAAATCCGACTGAAAATTAGTCAGAAAAGACTCAAGACAATGATCTTACTCTCTGCCGAATTTTGTGACGTTTTGGCAAAAGGCGTGGCTATTACGGTGCTGAAAAGTCAGATTGTACTCTGTGGCAACAAAAGCTCCGGCAACATGACTCAGATGATCCTATCTTCTCGAAGTCGTACACATTTGAGGATACTTCAGCCCTGAAGACATCTACCAACTTATTTTTCATCGTAGTAGTACCGCCACCAACTGGTAAAAGCTAATACAAGTTATTTTCTTGGATGTTTTTCTCCGTGCAACTCAACAAGGTCGCCCTCATATATGCTCGGATGACTGTTTCGGCCATGAGGATGTCACAATACGAAATTCGTCCTTTTTCGTGTAAAGTTGTGAGAGTGGCATTGCACTGTTCGGCAATAAAACAACGCTGATTATGAGGTTCTAAATATGAACGACAACTCGTGAAACTTTACACACACATCAGGCCGAGCAAATTTATCAATATTTTATACGTTAGTTGTGCAGCTTTTTTGAAATGGCTCGCCATGGCCCTCGAGAAATGTTAAAAAAAGCAGCCCTGGTTGAGTGTTTCACCTCGCTTTTTGTAAATTTTATGGAGTACAGTGAACCCTCGGTTATCGCGGTTAATGGGGACAGAGACCACCCGCGAAAACTGAAAATCCGCGAAGTAGCGGCGCACCTTCAAAAATGCTTAAAAAAATATACAATATATATAATAAATATAGATATATATATATATATATATATATATATATATATATATATATATATATATATATATACACATATATACGGGGAGAGAGAGAGTGAAATTCATGTTATAACAAAAAAACCAAATTATTATTAAAACGTATTATTTTTTTATTCCCCAGCCATTCTTTTTGTATTTATTTAATTACTCCGACTTTTACCTGCTGGTACGCCGTCCGGTGTGCCCTGTGAAATGAAAGGTGGCATTCTTTATTTATTTATTCTTTTATACATTCATAACTGACAGCTTCGCGCTCCGCTCGTGCCCGGGCGGAAGAGGTGCTCCAATTCGGCTTAACTGTGACACACACTCGCCCTCCTCCCCCGGAGCTTCCATTCGGTTAAACTTAGGGGCCGCTTGGCACCGCCCGTGCCCGGGGAAGGTGCTCCTCTTCGGCTTACTGTGACGCGAGCATGCCCTCCTCCTCCGGAGCTTCCATTCGGTTAAACTTAGGGGCCGCTTGGAACCGCCCGTGCCCGGGGAAGGTGCTCCTCTTCGGCTTACTGTGACGCGAGCATGCCCTCCTCCTCCGGAGCTTCCATTCGGTTAAACTTAGGGGCCGCTTGGCACCGCCCGTGCCCGGGGAAGGTTCTCCTCTACGGCTTAACTGCCACGCACGCCGGCCGGAGCTCTGGTACTGTCCGAACCGCGCGAAACGTCGCCACCGATCGTGTCCGGGGGAACGTGCTCTTCTTCGTCCACTCTCCTCTTCGCCCACGCTCTTCTTCGGCGCACACCGGCCGTCTAACCGCTCCAGCGCCCCGTCGTGCCGCTCGGCGAAACTACAATGCCCCCGAATATTTTTTAGACCCGCGAAGCACTGAACCCGCGAAAGGTGAACCGCCAAGTAGCGAGGGTTCACTGTATGTATAAGACCAAGACCTACAAAAAAGTCTCTTGGAGCAATGAGCTAGGTTTTACAGGAAGTCGGCCATTTTGAATTTACTTAAAAGGGGGCGGGTCACCACAATGGACTTTGTGTAGAAATTATTATTGGGGCCCGAGCAGCGACCGCGGCGAGGTCCCTATTGTTTTTGTAGAAATTATTATTAGGGCCCGAGCAGCGACCGCTACGAGGTCCCCATTGTTTTTGTGGAAATTATTATTATTATTATTATTAGGGCCCGAGCAGTGACCGCTGCGAGGTCCCTATTGTTTTTCTAGAAATTGTTATTAGGGCCCGAGCTGCGACGGCTGCGAGGTCCCTATTGTTTTTGTAGAAAATATTATTACTTTTATTATTATTATTATTATTAGGGCCTGAGCAGCGACCGCTGCGAAGTCCCTATTGTTTTTGTAGAAATTATTATTATCATTATTTTTCCGATTGTTCGATCGCATTTTTGACCCCCGAAACATGCACAAAAATTCACCAAACTTGGCAGTCTCATCGGGCATGGCGAAAAATTTGATATTTTAACGTCTAATATGAACAGGAAGTGAGTTATGAATTTTTGAAAGTCCGACTTTTGCCCTTTTTTGCATGTTTACAGGGGTCATTCTTTTGCACCCTGATCCTAAAGGCTTCATCTGATTGCCTTAAAATTCTGTCTGTAGCATCTTAAGACCTGGGACAAACACTGGGGCTAAAATTTTTTGTTTCCGAAATACTATATGAACGGGGGCGGGGCTTCGAAGTTTTCACTTAAGATTTCCTTCGCCGCAATGGACAAAATGCTTAATAACTCTCCTGCACATGCTGCTAAAAATCCAAAACTTCACATGTACATAAAGAGTCGGTACCTGAAGACATCTATATGTTTATATTCAGTTATACACCTTGCGCCAATCAATATCATTTTTTACATTTTGACGTACTGCACGGTGCCCTTTTAACGAATCCGATTGAAAATTGGCTAGAAAAGACTCAAGACATTGATCTTACTCTATCCCTATTTTTGTGACTTTCCTTCGAAGGGCGTGGCTATTACGGTGCCGCAGAGTCTGATTATTCTCCGTGGCAACAAAAGTTCCTGCAAAATGATTCAGATGATCCATCTTCTCGAAATTTTTCACATTTGAGGATATTCAGGCCCTGAAGACGGCTGCCAACTTATTTTTGATCGGATGAGTGTTTAGGCCTTGAGGATGTCACAATACGAAAGTCTTTCGCCTTCTTCAGAGTGTCACATGATGGTGTCTTGTGGGCCCGTCTTTATCAGCTGATGTTCCATGAGGGCGTGACTTACCTGTCACAAGAATGAAGGCAAGTCACGCCCCCCGCTGTCCGTTCACTCCGCCAAGATGCTGCTCCAGGTGGTAGAGAGGATGAAGGCTCCCTTGTCTCTGTTCATGGTTTTTATGCCTCGCTTGCAGATCTCAATGGCCTCTCTGATCCAGCGCTGTTGTTTGTTCTCTTCGGTGCGGATGACCCTGCCCTTCTCCCGGTCCATGATGTGGTTTTCCCTTTTGCAGTGGTCAGTGATTGCTGATTTGTAATGTTCATGTTGTGCTTGTTCTTTTCCTGCTCTGATTTTTCATTTTTTTGACAGGTAAGTCACACCCTCATGGAACATCAGCTGATAAAGACGGGTCTCAAGACACCATCATGCGACACTCTGAAGAAGGCGAAAGACTCGCCGAAACATGTCAGGTAAAAAATTAACCTAAAACATAATTGTCTGCTTTTAATGAATCAGTCAAATATCAATAATAAGAAGACAAAATGAACCTAATACAAATAAATGAATGCTTAATAACGCCCCTGCACATGCTCCTAAAAATCCAAACCTTCACCTGTAAATAAAACGTCCCGACCTGAAGACATCTTAATGTTATTATTTTGTTATACACACAGCGCCGCCAAGTGGAATCAAAAATGTGTTTTTATTTTAATTTTCACGTACTGCACGGTGCCCTTTTGACGAATCCGACTGAAAATTAGTCAGAAAAGACTCAAGATCAATGATCTTACTCTCTGCCGAATTTTGTGACGTTTTGGCAAAAGGCGTGGCTATTACGGTGCTGAAAATCCGATTGTACTTTGTGGCAACAAAAGCTCCGGCAACATGACTCAGATGATCCTATCTTCTCGAAGTTGTACACATTTGAGGATACTTCAGCCCTGAAGACATCTACCAACTTATTTTTCATCGTAGTAGTAGCGCCACCAACTGGTAAAAGCTAATACAAGTTATTTTCTTGGATGTTTTTCTCCGTGCAACTCAACAAGGTCGCCCTCATATATGCTCGGATGACTGTTTCGGCCATGAGGATGTCACAATACGAAATTCATCCTTTTTCGTGAAAAGTTGTGGGAGTGGCATTGCACTGTTCGGCAATAAAACAACGCTGATTATGAGGTTCTAAATATGAACGACAACTCGTGAAACTTTACACACACATCAGGCAGAGCAAATTTATCAATATTTTATACGTTAGTTGTGCAGCTTTTTTGAAATGGCTCGCCATGGCCCTCGAGAAATGTTAAAAAAAGCAGCCCTGGTTGAGTGTTTCACCTTGCTTTTTGTAAATTTTATGGAGTACAGTGAACCCTCGGTTATCGCGGTTAATGGGGACAGAGACCACCCGCGAAAACTGAAAATCCGCGAAGTAGCGGCGCACCTTCAAAAATGCTTAAAAAAAAATACAATATATATAATAAATATATATATATATATATATATATATATATATATAGACAGAGAGAGAGAGTGAAATTCATGTTATAACAAAAAAAACAAATTATTATTAAAACGTATTATTTTTTTATTCCCCAGCCATTCTTTTTGTATTTATTTAATTACTCCGACTTTTACCTGCTGGTACGCCGTCCGGTGTGCCCTGTGAAATGAAAGGTGGCATTCTTTATTTATTTATTTATTTATTCATTTATTCATTCATAACTGACAGCTTCGCGCTCCGTTCGTGCCCGGGCGGAAGAGGTGTTCCAATTCGGCTTTACTGTGACACACGCCCGCCCTCCTGCCCCGGAGCTTCCATTCGGTTAAACTTAGGGGCCGCTTGGCACCGCCCGTGCCCGGGGAAGGTGCTCCTCTTCGGCTTACTGTGACGCGAGCATGCCCGCCTCCTCCGGAGCTTCCATTCGGTTAAACTTAGGGGCCGCTTGGAACCGCCCGTGCCCGGGGAAGGTGCTCCTCTTTGGCTTACTGTGACGCGAGCATGCCCTCCTCCTCCGGAGCTTCCATTCGGTTAAACTTTGGGGCCGCTTGGCACCGCCCGTGCCCGGGGAAGGTGCTCCTCTACGGCTTAACTGCCACGCACGCCGGCCGGAGCTCTGGTACGGTCCGAACCGCGCGAAACGTCGCCACCGATCGTGTCCGGGGGAACGTGCTCTTCTTCGTCCACTCTCCTCTTCGCCCACGCTCTTCTTCGGCGCACGCCGGCCGTCTAACCGCTCCAGCGCCCGTCGTGCCGCTCGGCGAAACTACAATGCCCCCGAATATTTTTTATACCCGCGAAGCACTGAACCCGCGAAAGGTGAACCGCGAAGTAGCGAGGGTTCACCGTATGTATAAGACCAAGACCTACAAAAAAGTCTCTTGGAGCAATGAGCTAGGTTTTACAGGAAGTCGGCCATTTTGAATTTACTTAAAAGGGGCGGGTCACCACAATGGACTTTGTGTAGAAATTATTATTGGGGCCCGAGCAGCGACCGCGGCGAGGTCCCTATTGTTTATGTAGAAATTATTATTAGGGCCCGAGCAGCGACCGCTACGAGGTCCCCATTGTTTTTGTGGAAATTATTATTATTTTTATTATTATTATTATTAGGGCCCGAGCAGTGACCGCTGCGAGGTCCCTATTGTTTTTCTAGAAATTGTTATTAGGGCCCAAGCTGCGACGGCTGCGAGGTCCCTACTGTTTTTGTAGAAAATATTATTACTTTTATTATTATTATTATTATTATTATTATTAGGGCCTGAGCAGCGACCGCTGCGAAGTCCCTATTGTTTTTGTAGAAATTATTATTATTATTATTTTTCCGATTGTTCGATTGCATTTTTGTCCCCCGAAACATGCACAAAAATTGACCAAACTTGGCAGTCTCATCGGGCATGGCGAAAAATTTGATATTTTAACGTCTAATATGAACAGGAAGTGAGTTATGAATTTTTGAAAGTCCGACTTTTGCCCTTTTTTGCATGTTTACAGGGGTCATTCTTTTGCACCCTGATCCTAAAGGCTTCATCTGATTGCCTTAAAATTCTGTCTGTAGCATCTTAAGACCTGGGACAAACACTGGGACTAAAATTTTTTGTTTCCGAAATACTATATGACGGGGGCGGGGCTTCGAAGTTTTCACTTAAGATTTCCTTCGCCGCAATGGACAAAATGCTTAATAACTCTCTTGCACATGCTGCTAAAAATCCAAAACTTCACATGTACATAAAGAGTCGGTACCTGAAGACATCTATATGTTTATATTCAGTTATACACCTTGCGCCAATCAATATCATTTTTTACATTTTGACGTACTGCACGGTGCCCTTTTAACGAATCCGATTGAAAATTGGCTAGAAAAGACTCAAGACATTGATCTTACTCTATCCCTATTTTTGTGACTTTCCTTCGAAGGGCGTGGCTATTACGGTGCCGCAGAGTCTGATTATTCTCCGTGGCAACAAAAGTTCCTGCAAAATGATTCAGATGATCCATCTTCTCGAAATTTTTCACATTTGAGGATATTCAGGCCCTGAAGACGGCTGCCAACTTATTTTTGATCGCAGTGGTAGCGCCACCAACTGGTTAAAACAAATACAAATTATTTTCGTTGATGTTTTTCTCCGGGCAGGTTAACAAAATCTACCTTATATTTGCTCGGATGAGTGTTTAGGCCTTGAGGATGTCACAATACGAAAGTCTTTCGCCTTCTTCAGAGTGTCACATGATGGTGTCTTGTGGCCCGTCTTTATCAGCTGATGTTCCATGAGGGCGTGACTTACCTGTCACAAGAATGAAGGCAAGTCACGCCCCCCGCTGTCCGTTAACTCCGCCAAGATGCTGCTCCAGGTGGTAGAGAGGATGAAGGCTCCCTTGTCTCTGTTCATGGTTTTTATGCCTCGCTTGCAGATCTCAATGGCCTCTCTGATCCAGCGCTGTTGTTTGTTCTCTTCGGTGCCGATGACCCTGCCCTTCTCCCGGTCCATGATGTGGTTTTCCCTTTTGCAGTGGTCAGTGATTGCTGATTTGTAATGTTCATGTTGTGCTTGTTCTTTTACTGCTCTGATTTTTCATTTTTTTGACAGGTAAGTCACACCCTCATGGAACATCAGCTGATAAAGACGGGTCTCAAGACACCATCATGCGACACTCTGAAGAAGGCGAAAGACTCGCCGAAACATGTCAGGTAAAATATTTTACCGAAAACATAATTGTCTGCTTTTAATGAATCTGTCAAATATCAATAATAAGAAGACAAAATGAACCTAATACAAATAAATGAATGCTTAATAACTCCCCTGCACATGCTCCTAAAAATCCAAACATTCACCTGTAAATAAAATGTCCCGACCTGAAGACATCTTAATGTTATTATTTTGTTATACACACAGCGCCGCCAAGTGGAATCAAAAATGTGTTTTTATTTTAATTTTCACGTACTGCACGGTGCCCTTTTGACGAATCCGACTGAAAATTAGTCAGAAAAGACTCAAGACAATGATCTTACTCTCTGCCGAATTTTGTGACGTTTTGGCAAAAGGCGTGGCTATTACGGTGCTGAAAAATCCGATTGTACTTTGTGGCAACAAAAGCTCCGGCAACATGACTCAGATGATCCTATCTTCTCGAAGTTGTACACATTTGAGGATACTTCAGCCCTGAAGACATCTACCAACTTATTTTTCATCGTAGTAGTAGCGCCACCAACTGGTAAAAGCTAATACAAGTTATTTTCTTGGATGTTTTTCTCCGTGCAACTCAACAAGGTCGCCCTCATATATGCTCGGATGACTGTTTCGGCCATGAGGATGTCACAATACGAAATTCATCCTTTTTCGTGAAAAGTTGTGGGAGTGGCATTGCACTGTTCGGCAATAAAACAACGCTGATTATGAGGTTCTAAATATGAACGACAACTCGTGAAACTTTACACACACATCAGGCAGAGCAAATTTATCAATATTTTATACGTTAGTTGTGCAGCTTTTTTTAAATGGCTCGCCATGGCCCTCGAGAAATGTTAAAAAAAGCAGCCCTGGTTGAGTGTTTCACCTTGCTTTTTGTAAATTTTATGGAGTACAGTGAACCCTCGGTTATCGCGGTTAATGGGGACAGAGACCACCCGCGAAAACTGAAAATCCGCGAAGTAGCGGCGCACCTTCAAAAATGCTTAAAAAAAAATACAATAGATATAATAAATATATATATATATATATATATATATATATATATATATATATATATATATATAGACAGAGAGAGAGAGTGAAATTCATGTTATAACAAAAAAACCAAATTATTATTAAAACGTATTATTTTTTTATTCCCCAGCCATTCTTTTTGTATTTATTTAATTACTCCGACTTTTACCTGCTGGTACGCCGTCCGGTGTGCCCTGTGAAATGAAAGGTGGCATTCTTTATTTATTTATTTATTTATTCATTTATTCATTCATAACTGACAGCTTCGCGCTCCGTTCGTGCCCGGGCGGAAGAGGTGTTCCAATTCGGCTTTACTGTGACACACGCCCGCCCTCCTGCCCCGGAGCTTCCATTCGGTTAAACTTAGGGGCCGCTTGGCACCGCCCGTGCCCGGGGAAGGTGCTCCTCTTCGGCTTACTGTGACGCGAGCATGCCCGCCTCCTCCGGAGCTTCCATTCGGTTAAACTTAGGGGCCGCTTGGAACCGCCCGTGCCCGGGGAAGGTGCTCCTCTTTGGCTTACTGTGACGCGAGCATGCCCTCCTCCTCCGGAGCTTCCATTCGGTTAAACTTAGGGGCCGCTTGGCACCGCCCGTGCCCGGGGAAGGTGCTCCTCTACGGCTTAACTGCCACGCACGCCGGCCGGAGCTCTGGTACGGTCCGAACCGCGCGAAACGTCGCCACCGATCGTGTCCGGGGGAACGTGCTCTTCTTCGTCCACTCTCCTCTTCGCCCACGCTCTTCTTCGGCGCACGCCGGCCGTCTAACCGCTCCAGCGCCCGTCGTGCCGCTCGGCGAAACTACAATGCCCCCGAATATTTTTTATACCCGCGAAGCACTGAACCCGCGAAAGGTGAACCGCGAAGTAGCGAGGGTTCACCGTATGTATAAGACCAAGACCTACAAAAAAGTCTCTTGGAGCAATGAGCTAGGTTTTACAGGAAGTCGGCCATTTTGAATTTACTTAAAAGGGGCGGGTCACCACAATGGACTTTGTGTAGAAATTATTATTGGGGCCCGAGCAGCGACCGCGGCGAGGTCCCTATTGTTTATGTAGAAATTATTATTAGGGCCCGAGCAGCGACCGCTACGAGGTCCCCATTGTTTTTGTGGAAATTATTATTATTTTTATTATTATTATTATTAGGGCCCGAGCAGTGACCGCTGCGAGGTCCCTATTGTTTTTCTAGAAATTGTTATTAGGGCCCAAGCTGCGACGGCTGCGAGGTCCCTACTGTTTTTGTAGAAAATATTATTACTTTTATTATTATTATTATTATTAGGGCCTGAGCAGCGACCGCTGCGAAGTCCCTATTGTTTTTGTAGAAATTATTATTATTATTATTTTTCCGATTGTTCGATTGCATTTTTGTCCCCCGAAACATGCACAAAAATTCACCAAATTTGGCAGTCTCATCGGGCATGGCGAAAAATTTGATATTTTAACGTCTAATATGAACAGGAAGTGAGTTATGAATTTTTGAAAGTCCGACTTTTGCCCTTTTTTGCATGTTTACAGGGGTCATTCTTTTGCACCCTGATCCTAAAGGCTTCATCTGATTGCCTTAAAATTCTGTCTGTAGCATCTTAAGACCTGGGACAAACACTGGGACTAAAATTTTTTGTTTCCGAAATACTTTATGACGGGGGCGGGGCTTCGAAGTTTTCACTTAAGATTTCCTTCGCCGCAATGGACAAAATGCTTAATAACTCTCTTGCACATGCTGCTAAAA
>NW_028283716.1:300000-382500 GCF_059441095.1 Idiotropiscis lumnitzeri | reverse complement strand
ACTTACCTGTCACAAGAATGAAGGCAAGTCACGCCCCCCGCTGTCCGTTAACTCCGCCAAGATGCTGGTCCAGGTGGTAGAGAGGATGAAGGCAACCTTGTCTCTGTTCATGGTTTTTATGCCTCGCTTGCAGATCTCAATGGCCTCTCTGATCCAGCGCTGTTGTTTGTTCTCTTCTGTGCGGATGACCCTGCCCTTCTCCCGGTCCATGATGTGGTTTTCCCTTTTGCAGTGGTCAGTGATTGCTGATTTGTAATGTTCATGTTGTGCTTGTTCTTTTACTGCTCTGATTTTTCATTTTTTTGACAGGTAAGTCACACCCTCATGGAACATCAGCTGATAAAGACGGGTCTCAAGACACCATCATGCGACACTCTGAAGAAGGCGAAAGACTCGCCGAAACATGTCAGGTAAAAAATTTACCGAAAACATAATTGTCTGCTTTTAATGAATCTGTCAAATATCAATAATAAGAAGACAAAATGAACCTAATACAAATAAATGAATGCTTAATAACTCCCCTGCACATGCTCCTAAAAATCCAAACCTTCACCTGTAAATAAAATGTCCCGACCTGAAGACATCTTAATGTTATTATTTTGTTATACACACAGCGCCGCCAAGTGGAATCAAAAATTTGTTTTTATTTTAATTTTCACGTACTGCAACGTGCCCTTTTGACGAATCCGACTGAAAATTAGTCAGAAAAGACTCAAGACAATGATCTTACTCTCTGCCGAGTTTTGTGACGTTTTGGCAAAAGGCGTGGCTATTACGGTGCTGAAAAGTCCGATTGTACTTTGTGGCAACAAAAGCTCCGGCAACATGACTCAGATGATCCTATCTTCTCGAAGTTGTACACATTTGAGGATACTTCAGCCCTGAAGACATCTACCAACTTATTTTTCATCGTAGTAGTAGCGCCACCAACTGGTAAAAGCTAATACAAGTTATTTTCTTGGATGTTTTTCTCCGTGCAACTCAACAAGGTCGCCCTCATATATGCTCGGAGGACTGTTTCGGCCATGAGGATGTCACAATACGAAATTCATCCTTTTTCGTGAAAAGTTGTGGGAGTGGCATTGCACTGTTTGGCAATAAAACAACGCTGATTATGAGGTTCTAAATATGAACGACAACTCGTGAAACTTGACACACACATCAGGCAGAGCAAATTTATAAATATTTTATACGTTAGTTGTGCAGCTTTTTTGAAATGGCTCGCCATGGCCCTCGAGAAATGTTCAAAAAAGCAGCCCTGGTTGAGTGTTTCACCTCGCTTTTTGTAAATTTTATGGAGTACAGTGAACCCTTGGTTATCGCGGTTAATGGGGACCGAGACCACCCGCGGAAACTGAAAATCCGCGGAGTAGCGGCGCACCTTCAAAAATGCTTAAAAGAAAATACAATATATATAATAAATATATATATATATATATATATATATATATATATATATATATATATATATATATATATATATATATATATATATATACGGGGGGAGAGAGAGAGAGAGAGAGAGAGTGAAATTAATGTTATAACAAAAAAACCAAATTATTATTAAAACGTATTATTTTTTTATTCCCCAGCCATTCTTTTTGTATTTATTTAATTACTCCGACTTTTACCTGCTGGTACGCCGTCCGGTGTGCCCTGTGAAATGAAAGGTGGCATTCTTTATTTATTTATTCTTTTATACATTCATAACTGACAGCTTCGCGCTCCGCTCGTGCCCGGGCGGAAGAGGTGCTTCAATTCGGCTTAACTGTGACACACACTCGCCCTCCTCCCCCGGAGCTTCCATTCGGTTATACTTAGGGGCCGCTTGGCACCGCCCGTGCCCGGGGAAGGTGCTCCTCTTCGGCTTACTGTGACGCGAGCATGCCCTCCTCCTCCGGAGCTTCCATTCGGTTAAACTTAGGGGCCGCTTGGAACCGCCCGTGCCCGGGGAAGGTGCTCCTCTTCGGCTTACTGTGACGCGAGCATGCCCTCCTCCTCCGGAGCTTCCATTCGGTTAAACTTAGGGGCCGCTTGGCACCGCCCGTGCCCGGGGAAGGTTCTCCTCTACGGCTTAACTGCCACGCACGCCGGCCGGAGCTCTGGTACTGTCCGAACCGCGCGAAACGTCGCCACCGATCGTGTCCGGGGGAACGTGCTCTTCTTCGTCCACTCTCCTCTTCGCCCACGCTCTTCTTCGGCGCACACCGGCCGTCTAACCGCTCCAGCGCCCCGTCGTGCCGCTCGGCGAAACTACAATGCCCCCGAATATTTTTTAGACCCGCGAAGCACTGAACCCGCGAAAGGTGAACCGCCAAGTAGCGAGGGTTCACTGTATGTATAAGACCAAGACCTACAAAAAAGTCTCTTGGAGCAATGAGCTAGGTTTTACAGGAAGTCGGCCATTTTGAATTTACTTAAAAGGGGGCGGGTCACCACAATGGACTTTGTGTAGAAATTATTATTGGGGCCCGAGCAGCGACCGCGGCGAGGTCCCTATTGTTTTTGTAGAAATTATTATTAGGGCCCGAGCAGCGACCGCTACGAGGTCCCCATTGTTTTTGTGGAAATTATTATTATTATTATTATTAGGGCCGAGCAGTGACCGCTGCGAGGTCCCTATTGTTTTTCTAGAAATTGTTATTAGGGCCCGAGCTGCGACGGCTGCGAGGTCCCTATTGTTTTTGTAGAAAATATTATTACTTTTATTATTATTATTATTATTAGGGCCTGAGCAGCGACCGCTGCGAAGTCCCTATTGTTTTTGTAGAAATTATTATTATCATTATTTTTCCGATTGTTCGATCGCATTTTTGACCCCCGAAACATGCACAAAAATTCACCAAACTTGGCAGTCTCATCGGGCATGGCGAAAAATTTGATATTTTAACGTCTAATATGAACAGGAAGTGAGTTATGAATTTTTGAAAGTCCGACTTTTGCCCTTTTTTGCATGTTTACAGGGGTCATTCTTTTGCACCCTGATCCTAAAGGCTTCATCTGATTGCCTTAAAATTCTGTCTGTAGCATCTTAAGACCTGGGACAAACACTGGGGCTAAAATTTTTTGTTTCCGAAATACTATATGAACGGGGGCGGGGCTTCGAAGTTTTCACTTAAGATTTCCTTCGCCGCAATGGACAAAATGCTTAATAACTCTCCTGCACATGCTGCTAAAAATCCAAAACTTCACATGTACATAAAGAGTCGGTACCTGAAGACATCTATATGTTTATATTCAGTTATACACCTTGCGCCAATCAATATCATTTTTTACATTTTGACGTACTGCACGGTGCCCTTTTAACGAATCCGATTGAAAATTGGCTAGAAAAGACTCAAGACATTGATCTTACTCTATCCCTATTTTTGTGACTTTCCTTCGAAGGGCGTGGCTATTACGGTGCCGCAGAGTCTGATTATTCTCCGTGGCAACAAAAGTTCCTGCAAAATGATTCAGATGATCCATCTTCTCGAAATTTTTCACATTTGAGGATATTCAGGCCCTGAAGACGGCTGCCAACTTATTTTTGATCGGATGAGTGTTTAGGCCTTGAGGATGTCACAATACGAAAGTCTTTCGCCTTCTTCAGAGTGTCACATGATGGTGTCTTGTGGGCCCGTCTTTATCAGCTGATGTTCCATGAGGGCGTGACTTACCTGTCACAAGAATGAAGGCAAGTCACGCCCCCCGCTGTCCG
Source organism: Idiotropiscis lumnitzeri (assembly GCF_059441095.1). Lineage (NCBI taxonomy): Eukaryota > Metazoa > Chordata > Actinopteri > Syngnathiformes > Syngnathidae > Idiotropiscis > Idiotropiscis lumnitzeri. Next base: position 378,800 of record NW_028283716.1, on the reverse strand, counting down.
TTCACTCCGCCAAGATGCTGCTCCAGGTGGTAGAGAGGATGAAGGCTCCCTTGTCTCTGTTCATGGTTTTTATGCCTCGCTTGCAGATCTCAATGGCCTCTCTGATCCAGCGCTGTTGTTTGTTCTCTTCGGTGCGGATGACCCTGCCCTTCTCCCGGTCCATGATGTGGTTTTCCCTTTTGCAGTGGTCAGTGATTGCTGATTTGTAATGTTCATGTTGTGCTTGTTCTTTTACTGCTCTGATTTTTCATTTTTTTGACAGGTAAGTCACACCCTCATGGAACATCAGCTGATAAAGACGGGTCTCAAGACACCATCATGCGACACTCTGAAGAAGGCGAAAGACTCGCCGAAACATGTCAGGTAAAAAATTAACCTAAAACATAATTGTCTGCTTTTAATGAATCAGTCAAATATCAATAATAAGAAGACAAAATGAACCTAATACAAATAAATGAATGCTTAATAACGCCCCTGCACATGCTCCTAAAAATCCAAACCTTCACCTGTAAATAAAACGTCCCGACCTGAAGACATCTTAATGTTATTATTTTGTTATACACACAGCGCCGCCAAGTGGAATCAAAAATGTGTTTTTATTTTAATTTTCACGTACTGCACGGTGCCCTTTTGACGAATCCGACTGAAAATTAGTCAGAAAAGACTCAAGACAATGATCTTACTCTCTGCCGAATTTTGTGACGTTTTGGCAAAAGGCGTGGCTATTACGGTGCTGAAAAATCCGATTGTACTTTGTGGCAACAAAAGCTCCGGCAACATGACTCAGATGATCCTATCTTCTCGAAGTTGTACACATTTGAGGATACTTCAGCCCTGAAGACATCTACCAACTTATTTTTCATCGTAGTAGTAGCGCCACCAACTGGTAAAAGCTAATACAAGTTATTTTCTTGGATGTTTTTCTCCGTGCAACTCAACAAGGTCGCCCTCATATATGCTCGGATGACTGTTTCGGCCATGAGGATGTCACAATACGAAATTCATCCTTTTTCGTGAAAAGTTGTGGGAGTGGCATTGCACTGTTCGGCAATAAAACAACGCTGATTATGAGGTTCTAAATATGAACGACAACTCGTGAAACTTTACACACACATCAGGCAGAGCAAATTTATCAATATTTTATACGTTAGTTGTGCAGCTTTTTTGAAATGGCTCGCCATGGCCCTCGAGAAATGTTAAAAAAAGCAGCCCTGGTTGAGTGTTTCACCTTGCTTTTTGTAAATTTTATGGAGTACAGTGAACCCTCGGTTATCGCGGTTAATGGGGACAGAGACCACCCGCGAAAACTGAAAATCCGCGAAGTAGCGGCGCACCTTCAAAAATGCTTAAAAAAAAATACAATATATATAATAATATATATATATATATATATATATATATATATATATATATATATATATAGACAGAGAGAGAGAGTGAAATTCATGTTATAACAAAAAAACCAAATTATTATTAAAACGTATTATTTTTTTATTCCCCAGCCATTCTTTTTGTATTTATTTAATTACTCCGACTTTTACCTGCTGGTACGCCGTCCGGTGTGCCCTGTGAAATGAAAGGTGGCATTCTTTATTTATTTATTTATTTATTCATTTATTCATTCATAACTGACAGCTTCGCGCTCCGTTCGTGCCCGGGCGGAAGAGGTGTTCCAATTCGGCTTTACTGTGACACACGCCCGCCCTCCTGCCCCGGAGCTTCCATTCGGTTAAACTTAGGGGCCGCTTGGCACCGCCCGTGCCCGGGGAAGGTGCTCCTCTTCGGCTTACTGTGACGCGAGCATGCCCGCCTCCTCCGGAGCTTCCATTCGGTTAAACTTAGGGGCCGCTTGGAACCGCCCGTGCCCGGGGAAGGTGCTCCTCTTTGGCTTACTGTGACGCGAGCATGCCCTCCTCCTCCGGAGCTTCCATTCGGTTAAACTTAGGGGCCGCTTGGCACCGCCCGTGCCCGGGGAAGGTGCTCCTCTACGGCTTAACTGCCACGCACGCCGGCCGGAGCTCTGGTACGGTCCGAACCGCGCGAAACGTCGCCACCGATCGTGTCCGGGGGAACGTGCTCTTCTTCGTCCACTCTCCTCTTCGCCCACGCTCTTCTTCGGCGCACGCCGGCCGTCTAACCGCTCCAGCGCCCGTCGTGCCGCTCGGCGAAACTACAATGCCCCCGAATATTTTTTATACCCGCGAAGCACTGAACCCGCGAAAGGTGAACCGCGAAGTAGCGAGGGTTCACCGTATGTATAAGACCAAGACCTACAAAAAAGTCTCTTGGAGCAATGAGCTAGGTTTTACAGGAAGTCGGCCATTTTGAATTTACTTAAAAGGGGCGGGTCACCACAATGGACTTTGTGTAGAACTTATTATTGGGGCCCGAGCAGCGACCGCGGCGAGGTCCCTATTGTTTATGTAGAAATTATTATTAGGGCCCGAGCAGCGACCGCTACGAGGTCCCCATTGTTTTTGTGGAAATTATTATTATTTTTATTATTATTATTATTAGGGCCCGAGCAGTGACCGCTGCGAGGTCCCTATTGTTTTTCTAGAAATTGTTATTAGGGCCCAAGCTGCGACGGCTGCGAGGTCCCTACTGTTTTTGTAGAAAATATTATTACTTTTATTATTATTATTATTATTATTATTATTAGGGCCTGAGCAGCGACCGCTGCGAAGTCCCTATTGTTTTTGTAGAAATTATTATTATTATTATTTTTCCGATTGTTCGATTGCATTTTTGTCCCCCGAAACATGCACAAAAATTCACCAAATTTGGCAGTCTCATCGGGCATGGCGAAAAATTTGATATTTTAACGTCTAATATGAACAGGAAGTGAGTTATGAATTTTTGAAAGTCCGACTTTTGCCCTTTTTTGCATGTTTACAGGGGTCATTCTTTTGCACCCTGATCCTAAAGGCTTCATCTGATTGCCTTAAAATTCTGTCTGTAGCATCTTAAGACCTGGGACAAACACTGGGACTAAAATTTTTTGTTTCCGAAATACTATATGACGGGGGCGGGGCTTCGAAGTTTTCACTTAAGATTTCCTTCGCCGCAATGGACAAAATGCTTAATAACTCTCTTGCACATGCTGCTAAAAATCCAAAACTTCACATGTACATAAAGAGTCGGTACCTGAAGACATCTATATGTTTATATTCAGTTATACACCTTGCGCCAATCAATATCATTTTTTACATTTTGACGTACTGCACGGTGCCCTTTTAACGAATCCGATTGAAAATTGGCTAGAAAAGACTCAAGACATTGATCTTACTCTATCCCTATTTTTGTGACTTTCCTTCGAAGGGCGTGGCTATTACGGTGCCGCAGAGTCTGATTATTCTCCGTGGCAACAAAAGTTCCTGCAAAATGATTCAGATGATCCATCTTCTCGAAATTTTTCACATTTGAGGATATTCAGGCCCTGAAGACGGCTGCCAACTTATTTTTGATCGCAGTGGTAGCGCCACCAACTGGTTAAAACAAATACAAATTATTTTCGTTGATGTTTTTCTCCGGGCAGGTTAACAAAATCTACCTTATATTTGCTCGGATGAGTGTTTAGGCCTTGAGGATGTCACAATACGAAAGTCTTTCGCCTTCTTCAGAGTGTCACATGATGGTGTCTTGTGGCCCGTCTTTATCAGCTGATGTTCCATGAGGGCGTGACTTACCTGTCACAAGAATGAAGGCAAGTCACGCCCCCCGCTGTCCGTTAACTCCGCCAAGATGCTGCTCCAGGTGGTAGAGAGGATGAAGGCTCCCTTGTCTCTGTTCATGGTTTTTATGCCTCGCTTGCAGATCTCAATGGCCTCTCTGATCCAGCGCTGTTGTTTGTTCTCTTCGGTGCCGATGACCCTGCCCTTCTCCCGGTCCATGATGTGGTTTTCCCTTTTGCAGTGGTCAGTGATTGCTGATTTGTAATGTTCATGTTGTGCTTGTTCTTTTACTGCTCTGATTTTTCATTTTTTTGACAGGTAAGTCACACCCTCATGGAACATCAGCTGATAAAGACGGGTCTCAAGACACCATCATGCGACACTCTGAAGAAGGCGAAAGACTCGCCGAAACATGTCAGGTAAAAAATTTTACCGAAAACATAATTGTCTGCTTTTAATGAATCTGTCAAATATCAATAATAAGAAGACAAAATGAACCTAATACAAATAAATGAATGCTTAATAACTCCCCTGCACATGCTCCTAAAAATCCAAACATTCACCTGTAAATAAAATGTCCCGACCTGAAGACATCTTAATGTTATTATTTTGTTATACACACAGCGCCGCCAAGTGGAATCAAAAATTTGTTTTTATTTTAATTTTCACGTACTGCACGGTGCCCTTTTGACGAATCCGACTGAAAATTAGTCAGAAAAGACTCAAGACAATGATCTTACTCTCTGCCGAGTTTTGTGACGTTTTGGCAAAAGGCGTGGCAATTACGGTGCTGAAAAGTCCGATTGTACTTTGTGGCAACAAAAGCTCCGGCAACATGACTCAGATGATCCTATCTTCTCGAAGTTGTACACATTTGAGGATACTTCAGCCCTGAAGACATCTACCAACTTATTTTTCATCGTAGTAGTAGCGCCACCAACTGGTAAAAGCTAATACAAGTTATTTTCTTGGATGTTTTTCTCCGTGCAACTCAACAAGGTCGCCCTCATATATGCTCGGAGGACTGTTTCGGCCATGAGGATGTCACAATACGAAATTCATCCTTTTTCGTGAAAAGTTGTGGGAGTGGCATTGCACTTTTTGGCAATAAAACAACGCTGATTATGAGGTTCTAAATATGAACGACAACTCGTGAAACTTGAGACACACATCAGGCAGAGCAAATTTATCAATATTTTATACGTTAGTTGTGCAGCTTTTTTGAAATGGCTCGCCATGGCCCTCGAGAAATGTTCAAAAAAGCAGCCCTGGTTGAGTGTTTCACCTCGCTTTTTGTAAATTTTATGGAGTACAGTGAACCCTCAGTTATCGCGGTTAATGGGGACCGAGACCACCCGCGGAAACTGAAAATCCGCGAAGTAGCGGCGCACCTTCAAAAATGCTTAAAAGAAAATACAATATATATAATAAATATATATATATATATATATATATATGTATATATATATATGTATATATATATATGTATATATATATATGTATATATGTATATGTATATATGTATATGTATATATGTATATATGTATATGTATATATGTATATATATATATGTATATATATATATGTATATATATATATGTATATATATGTATATATGTATATATATATATGTATATATATATATGTATATGTATATATGTATATGTATATATATATACGGGGAGAGAGAGAGAGAGAGAGAGTGAAATTCATGTTATAACAAAAAAAACAAATTATTATTAAAACGTATTATTTTTTTATTCCCCAGCCATTCTTTTTGTATTTATTTAATTACTCCGACTTTTACCTGCTGGTACGCCGTCCGGTGTTCCCTGTGAAATGAAAGGTGGCATTCTTTATTTATTTATTTATTTATTCATTTATTCATTCATAACTGACAGCTTCGCGCTCCGTTCGTGCCCGGGCGGAAGAGGTGTTCCAATTCGGCTTAACTGTGACACACGCCCGCCCTCCTCCCCGGAGCTTCCATTCGGTTAAACTTAGGGGCCGCTTGGCACCGCCCGTGCCCGGGGAAGGTGCTCCTCTTCGGCTTACTGTGACGCGAGCATGCCCTCCTCCTCCGGAGCTTCCATTTGGTTAAACTTAGGGGCCGCTTGGAACCGCCCGTGCCCGGGGAAGGTGTTCCTCTTCGGCTTACTGTGACGCGAGCATGCCCTCCTCCTCCAGAGCTTCCATTCGGTTAAACTTAGGGGCCGCTTGGCACCGCCCGTGCCCGGGGACGGTGCTCCTCTACGGCTTAACTGCCACGCACGCCGGCCGGAGCCCTGGTACGGTCCGAACCGCGCGAAACGTCGCCACCGATCGTGTCCGGGGGAACGTGCTCTTCTTCGCCCACGCTCTTCTTCGGCGCACGCCGGCCGTCTAACCGCTCCAGCGCCCGTCGTGCCGCTCGGCGAAACTACAATGCCCCCGAATATTTTTTATACCCGCGAAGCACTGAACCCGCGAAAGGTGAACCGCGAAGTAGCGAGGGTTCACTGTATGTATAAGACCAAGACCTACAAAAAAGTCTCTTGGAGCAATAAGCTAGGTTTTACAGGAAGTCGGCCATTTTGAATTTACTTAAAAGGGGGCGGGTCACCACAATGGACTTTGTGTAGAAATTATTATTGGGGCCCGAGCAGCGACCGCGGCGAGGTCCCTATTGTTTATGTAGAAATTATTATTAGGGCCCGAGCAGCGACCGCTACGAGGTCCCCATTGTTTTTGTGGAAATTATTATTATTATTATTATTAGGGCCCGAGCAGTGACCGCTGCGAGGTCCCTATCGTTTTTCTAGAAATTGTTATTAGGGCCCGAGCTGCGACGGCTGCGAGGTCCCTATTGTTTTTGTAGAAAATATTATTACATTTATTATTATTATTATTATTATTATTAGGGCCTGAGCAGCGACCGCTGCGAAGTCGCTATTGTTTTTGTTGAAATTATTATTATTATTATTTTTCCGATTGTTCGATCGCATTTTTGACCCCCGAAACATGCACAAAAACTCACCAAACTTGGCAGTCTCATCGGGCATGGTGAAAAATTTGATATTTTAACGTCTAATATGAACAGGAAATGAGTTATGAATTTTTGAAAGTCCGACTTTTGCCCTTTTTTGCATGTTTACAGGGGTCATTCTTTTGCACCCTGATCCTAAAGGCTTCATCTGATTGCCTTAAAATTCTGTCTGTAGCATCTTAAGACCTGGGACAAACACTGGGGCTAAAATCTTTTGTTTCCGAAATACTATATGACGGGGGCGGGGCTTCAAAGTTTTCACTTAAGATTTCCTTCGCCGCAATGGACAAAATGCTTAATAACTCTCATGCACATGCTTCTAAAAATCCAAAACTTCACATGTACATAAAGAGTCGGTACCTGAAGACATCTATATGTTTATATTCTGTTATACACCTTGCGCCAATCAATATCATTTTTTACATTTTGACGTACTGCACGGTGCCCTTTTAACGAATCCGATTGAAAATTGGCTAGAAAAGACTCAAGACATTGATCTTACGCTATCCCTATTTTTGTGACTTTCCTTCGAAGGGCGTGGCTATTGCGGTGCCGCAGAGTCTGATTATTCTCCGTGGCAACAAAAGTTCCTGCAAAATGATTCAGATGATCCATCTTCTCGAAATTTTTCACATTTGAGGATATTCAGGCCCTGAAGACGGCTGCCAACTTATTTTTGATCGCAGTGGTAGCGCCACCAACTGGTTAAAACAAATACAAATTATTTTCGTTGATGTTTTTCTCCGGGCAGGTTCACAAAATCTACCTTATATTTGCTCGGATGAGTGTTTAGGCCTTGAGGATGTCACAATACGAAAGTCTTTCGCCTTCTTCAGAGTGTCACATGATGGTGTCTTGTGGCCCGTCTTTATCAGCTGATGTTCCATGAGGGCGTGACTTACCTGTCACAAGAATGAAGGCAAGTCACGCCCCCCGCTGTCCGTTAACTCCGCCAAGATGCTGGTCCAGGTGGTAGAGAGGATGAAGGCAACCTTGTCTCTGTTCATGGTTTTTATGCCTCGCTTGCAGATCTCAATGGCCTCTCTGATCCAGCGCTGTTGTTTGTTCTCTTCTGTGCGGATGACCCTGCCCTTCTCCCGGTCCATGATGTGGTTTTCCCTTTTGCAGTGGTCAGTGATTGCTGATTTGTAATGTTCATGTTGTGCTTGTTCTTTTACTGCTCTGATTTTTCATTTTTTTGACAGGTAAGTCACACCCTCATGGAACATCAGCTGATAAAGACGGGTCTCAAGACACCATCATGCGACACTCTGAAGAAGGCGAAAGACTCGCCGAAACATGTCAGGTAAAAAATTTACCGAAAACATAATTGTCTGCTTTTAATGAATCTGTCAAATATCAATAATAAGAAGACAAAATGAACCTAATACAAATAAATGAATGCTTAATAACTCCCCTGCACATGCTCCTAAAAATCCAAACCTTCACCTGTAAATAAAATGTCCCGACCTGAAGACATCTTAATGTTATTATTTTGTTATACACACAGCGCCGCCAAGTGGAATCAAAAATTTGTTTTTATTTTAATTTTCACGTACTGCAACGTGCCCTTTTGACGAATCCGACTGAAAATTAGTCAGAAAAGACTCAAGACAATGATCTTACTCTCTGCCGAGTTTTGTGACGTTTTGGCAAAAGGCGTGGCTATTACGGTGCTGAAAAGTCCGATTGTACTTTGTGGCAACAAAAGCTCCGGCAACATGACTCAGATGATCCTATCTTCTCGAAGTTGTACACATTTGAGGATACTTCAGCCCTGAAGACATCTACCAACTTATTTTTCATCGTAGTAGTAGCGCCACCAACTGGTAAAAGCTAATACAAGTTATTTTCTTGGATGTTTTTCTCCGTGCAACTCAACAAGGTCGCCCTCATATATGCTCGGAGGACTGTTTCGGCCATGAGGATGTCACAATACGAAATTCATCCTTTTTCGTGAAAAGTTGTGGGAGTGGCATTGCACTGTTTGGCAATAAAACAACGCTGATTATGAGGTTCTAAATATGAACGACAACTCGTGAAACTTGACACACACATCAGGCAGAGCAAATTTATAAATATTTTATACGTTAGTTGTGCAGCTTTTTTGAAATGGCTCGCCATGGCCCTCGAGAAATGTTCAAAAAAGCAGCCCTGGTTGAGTGTTTCACCTCGCTTTTTGTAAATTTTATGGAGTACAGTGAACCCTCGGTTATCGCGGTTAATGGGGACCGAGACCACCCGCGGAAACTGAAAATCCGCGGAGTTGCGGCGCACCTTCAAAAATGCTTTAAAGAAAATACAATATATATAATAAATATATATATATATATATACGGGGGGAGAGAGAGAGAGAGAGAGAGAGAGAGAGAGTGAAATTCATGTTATAACAAAAAAACCAAATTATTATTAAAACGTATTATTTTTTTATTCCCCAGCCATTCTTTTTGTATTTATTTAATTACTCCGACTTTTACCTGCTGGTACGCCGTCCGGTGTGCCCTGTGAAATGAAAGGTGGCATTCTTTATTTATTTATTCTTCTATACATTCATAACTGACAGCTTCGCGCTCCGCTCGTGCCCGGGCGGAAGAGGTGCTCCAATTCGGCTTAACTGTGACACACACCCGCCCTCCTCCCCCGGAGCTTCCATTCGGTTAAACTTAGGGGCCGCTTGGCACCGCCCGTGCCCGGGGAAGGTGCTCCTCTTCGGCTTACTGTGACGCGAGCATGCCCTCCTCCTCCGGAGCTTCCATTCGGTTAAACTTAGGGGCCGCTTGGAACCGCCCGTGCCCGGGGAAGGTGCTCCTCTTCGGCTTACTGTGACGCGAGCATGCCCTCCTCCTCCGGAGCTTCCATTCGGTTAAACTTAGGGGCCGCTTGGCACCGCCCGTGCCCTGGGAAGGTTCTCCTCTACGGCTTAACTGCCACGCACGCCGGCCGGAGCTCTGGTACTGTCCGAACCGCGCGAAACGTCGCCACCGATCGTGTCCGGGGGAACGTGCTCTTCTTCGTCCACTCTCCTCTTCGCCCACGCTCTTCTTCGGCGCACACCGGCCGTCTAACCGCTCCAGCGCCCCGTCGTGCCGCTCGGCGAAACTATAATGCCCCCGAATATTTTTTAGACCTGCGAAGCACTGAACCCGCGAAAGGTGAACCGCCAAGTAGCGAGGGTTCACTGTATGTATAAGACCAAGACCTACAGAAAAGTCTCTTGGAGCAATGAGCTAGGTTTTACAGGAAGTCGGCCATTTTGAATTTACTTAAAAGGGGGCGGGTCACCACAATGGACTTTGTGTAGAAATTATTATTGGGGCCCGAGCAGCGACCGCGGAGAGGTCCCTATTGTTTTTGTAGAAATTATTATTAGGGCCCGAGCAGCGACCGCTACGAGGTCCCCATTGTTTTTGTGGAAATTATTATTATTATTATTATTAGGGCCCGAGCAGTGACCGCTGCGAGGTCCCTATTGTTTTTCTAGAAATTGTTATTAGGGCCCGAGCTGCGACGGCTGCGAGGTCCCTATTGTTTTTGTAGAAAATATTATTACTTTTATTATTATTATTATTATTAGGGCCTGAGCAGCGACCGCTGCGAAGTCCCTATTGTTTTTGTAGAAATTATTATTATTATTATTTTTCCGATTGTTCGATCGCATTTTTGACCCCCGAAACATGCACAAAAATTCACCAAACTTGGCAGTCTCATCGGGCATGGCGAAAAATTTGATATTTTAACGTCTAATATGAACAGGAAGTGAGTTATGAATTTTTGAAAGTCCGACTTTTGCCCTTTTTTGCATGTTTACAGGGGTCATTCTTTTGCACCCTGATCCTAAAGGCTTCATCTGATTGCCTTAAAATTCTGTCTGTAGCATCTTAAGACCTGGGACAAACACTGGGGCTAAAATTTTTTGTTTCCGAAATACTATATGAACGGGGGCGGGGCTTCGAAGTTTTCACTTAAGATTTCCTTCGCCGCAATGGACAAAATGCTTAATAACTCTCCTGCACATGCTGCTAAAAATCCAAAACTTCACATGTACATAAAGAGTCGGTACCTGAAGACATCTATATGTTTATATTCAGTTATACACCTTGCGCCAATCAATATCATTTTTTACATTTTGACGTACTGCACGGTGCCCTTTTAACGAATCCGATTGAAAATTGGCTAGAAAAGACTCAAGACATTGATCTTACTCTATCCCTATTTTTGTGACTTTCCTTCGAAGGGCGTGGCTATTACGGTGCCGCAGAGTCTGATTAATCTCCGTGGCAACAAAAGTTCCTGCAAAATGATTCAGATGATCCATCTTCTCGAAATTTTTCACATTTGAGGATATTCAGGCCCTGAAGACGGCTGCCAACTTATTTTTGATCGGATGAGTGTTTAGGCCTTGAGGATGTCACAATACGAAAGTCTTTCGCCTTCTTCAGAGTGTCACATGATGGTGTCTTGTGGCCCGTCTTTATCAGCTGATGTTCCATGAGGGCGTGACTTACCTGTCACAAGAATGAAGGCAAGTCACGCCCCCCGCTGTCCGTTCACTCCGCCAAGATGCTGCTCCAGGTGGTAGAGAGGATGAAGGCTCCCTTGTCTCTGTTCATGGTTTTTATGCCTCGCTTGCAGATCTCAATGGCCTCTCTGATCCAGCGCTGTTGTTTGTTCTCTTCGGTGCGGATGACCCTGCCCTTCTCCCGGTCCATGATGTGGTTTTCCCTTTTGCAGTGGTCAGTGATTGCTGATTTGTAATGTTCATGTTGTGCTTGTTCTTTTACTGCTCTGATTTTTCATTTTTTTGACAGGTAAGTCACACCCTCATGGAACATCAGCTGATAAAGACGGGTCTCAAGACAGCATCATGCGACACTCTGAAGAAGGCGAAAGACTCGCCGAAACATGTCAGGTAAAAAATTAACCTAAAACATAATTGTCTGCTTTTAATGAATCAGTCAAATATCAATAATAAGAAGACAAAATGAACCTAATACAAATAAATGAATGCTTAATAACGCCCCTGCACATGCTCCTAAAAATCCAAACCTTCACCTGTAAATAAAACGTCCCGACCTGAAGACATCTTAATGTTATTATTTTGTTATACACACAGCGCCGCCAAGTGGAATCAAAAATTTGTTTTTATTTTAATTTTCACATACTGCACGGTGCCCTTTTGACGAATCCGACTGAAAATTAGTCAGAAAAGACTCAAGACAATGATCTTACTCTCTGCCGAATTTTGTGACGTTTTGGCAAAAGGCGTGGCTATTACGGTGCTGAAAAATCCGATTGTACTTTGTGGCAACAAAAGCTCCGGCAACATGACTCAGATGATCCTATCTTCTCGAAGTTGTACACATTTGAGGATACCTCAGCCCTGAAGACATCTACCAACTTATTTTTCATCGTAGTAGTAGCGCCACCAACTGGTAAAAGCTAATACAAGTTATTTTCTTGGATGTTTTTCTCCGTGCAACTCAACAAGGTCGCCCTCATATATGCTCGGATGACTGTTTCGGCCATGAGGATGTCACAATACGAAATTCATCCTTTTTCGTGAAAAGTTGTGGGAGTGGCATTGCACTGTTCGGCAATAAAACAACGCTGATTATGAGGTTCTAAATATGAACGACAACTCGTGAAACTTTACACACACATCAGGCAGAGCAAATTTATCAATATTTTATACGTTAGTTGTGCAGCTTTTTTGAAATGGCTCGCCATGGCCCTCGAGAAAAGTTAAAAAAAGAATAGAATAGAAATAGAAATCCCTTTATTGTCATTGTACTCAAGTGTGCAACGAGATTAGAGGGCTCCCCTCTCCAGTGCAATACAACAATAATACAGACAATAGATAAATTAGATAAATAAATAAGACAGTGCAATGGAATTCAGTACTGAATAGGGCATATAGAAACACATCACAATGCTGTTTTGCAAGGTTAGGGTGGTCTCGTGTGTGTGTGAGAGTTCAGTATGGAGATGGCTCTCGGAAAGAAACTGTTTCTCAGTCTATTGGTCCTTGATTTGATGCATCTGTAGCGCCTGCCAGAGGGCAACAGGTCGAACAGGTGTGAGTTTGGGTGGGTATTGTCTTTGACGATGTTGAGAGCCCTTCTGAGGCACCGGGCGGTGTAGATGTCCGACAGCGAGGGGAGAGGGCAGCCAATAATCCTTTGCGCTGTTTTGACTGTCCTCTGGAGCCTCACTCTGTCCGCCTCAGTGCAGCCGCTGTACCAGGTGGAGACACAGTACGTCAGCAGGCTCTCGATGGACGAGTGGTAGAAGGCCAGCAGCAGCTTCCTGTCCAGGTTGAATTTCCTGAGGACTCTCAGGAAGTGCAGACGTTGGCGGACCTTCTTTACCACTGCTGTGGTGTTGTGACTCCAAGAAAGGTCATCGGAGATCTGTACTCCCAGGAACTTGAACGTGTGGACCCTCTCCACACACACGCCTTCGATGCAGAGGGGGGGCGGCAGCGTCTTGTTCCTCCTGAAGTCGACGACAATGTCCTTTGTTTTAGCAGAGTTAAGGTGCAGTCTGTTCTCCTTGCACCAAGTTGTCAGTCTCCCTACCTCCTCTCTGTAGGCTGTCTCGTCACCTTCCGAGATCAGACCGACCACTGTCGTGTCGTCAGCAAACTTGACGATGGTGTTGTTGCCGTGGGCCGGGCTGCAGTCGTAGGTGTAGAGGGCGTACAGGAGAGGGCTCAGCACGCATCCTTGGGGGGAACCGGTGCTCAGCATGAGGGTGGAGGACGTGTAGGGGCCGAGCAACACAGTCTGGGGTCTGTTGGTCAGAAAGTCCTTAATCCAGATGCGTGTGAGGGCAGGGAGGCCGAGAGTGTCCAGTTTGGCGACGAGGATGTCTGGGATGATCGTGTTGAATGCCGAGCTGTAGTCCACAAAGAGCATCCTTGCATAGCTCCGCTGTTGTTCCAGGTGGCCCAGCACAACATGCAGAGCAGCCCTGGTTGAGTGTTTCACCTCGCTTTTTGTAAATTTTATGGAGTACAGTGAACCCTCGGTTATCGCGGTTAATGGGGACCGAGACCACCCGCGAAAACTGAAAATCCGCGAAGTAGCGGCGCACCTTCAAAAATGCTTAAAAAAAAAATACAATATATATATATATATATATATATATATATATATACGGGGAGAGAGAGAGTGAAATTCATGTTATAACAAAAAAAACAAATTATTATTAAAACGTATTATTTTTTTATTCCCCAGCCATTCTTTTTGTATTTATTTAATTACTCAGACTTTTACCTGCTGGTACGCCGTCTGGTGTGCCCTGTGAAATGAAAGGTGCCATTCTTTATTTATTTATTTATTTATTCATTTATTCATTCATAACTGACAGCTTCGCGCTCCGCTCGTGCCCGGGCGGAAGAGGTGCTCCAATTCGGCTTAACTGTGACACACGCCCACCCTCCTCCCCCGGAGCTTCCATTCGGTTAAACTTAGGGGCCGCTTGGCACCGCCCGTGCCCGGGGAAGGTGCTCCTCTTCGGCTTACTGTGTCGCGAGCATGCCCTCCTCCTCCGGAGCTTCCATTCGGTTAAACTTAGGGGCCGCTTGGAACCGCCCGTGCCCGGGGAAGGTGCTCCTCTTCGGCTTACTGTGACGCGAGCATGCCCTCCTCCTCCGGAGCTTCCATTCGGTTAAACTTAGGGGCCGCTTGGCACCGCCCGTGCCCGGGGAAGGTGCTCCTCTACGGCTTAACTGCCACGCACGCCGGCCGGAGCTCTGGTACGGTCCGAACCGCGCGAAACGTCGCCACCGATCGTGTCCGGGGGAACGTGCTCTTCTTCGTCCACTCTCCTCTTCGCCCACGCTCTTCTTCGGCGCACGCCGGCCGTCTAACCGCTCCAGCGCCCCGTCGTGCCGCTCGGCGAAACTACAATGCCCCCGAATATTTTTTATACCCGCGAAGCACTGAACCCGCGAAAGGTGAACCGCGAAGTAGCGAGGGTTCACTGTATGTATAAGACCAAGACCTACAAAAAAGTCTCTTGGAGCAATGAGCTAGGTTTTACAGGAAGTCGGCCATTTTGAATTTATTAAAAGGGGGCGGGTCACCACAATGGACTTTGTGTAGAAATTATTATTGGGGCCCGAGCAGCGACCGCGGCGAGGTCCCTATTGTTTATGTAGAAATTATTATTAGGGCCCGAGCAGCGACCGCTACGAGGTCCCCATTGTTTTTGTGGAAATTATTATTATTATTATTATTAGGGCCCGAGCAGTGACCGCTGCGAGGTCCCTATTGTTTTTCTAGAAATTGTTATTAGGGCCCGAGCTGCGACGGCTGCGAGGTCCCTATTGTTTTTGTAGAAAATATTATTACTTTCAAATTTCCCCATTGTGGGACTAATAAAGGACATCTTATCTTATCTTCTCTTATTATTATTATTATTATTAGGGCCTGAGCAGCGACCGCTGCGAAGTCCCTATTGTTTTTGTAGAAATTATTATTATTATTATTTTTCCGATTGTTCGATTGCATTTTTGACCCCCGAAACATGCACAAAAATTCACCAAACTTGGCAGTCTCATCGGGCATGGCGAAAAATGTGATATTTTAATGTCTAATATGAATAGGAAGTGAGTTATGAATTTTTGAAAGTCCGACTTTTGCCCTTTTTTGCATGTTTACTGGGGTCATTCTTTTGCACCCTGATCCTAAAGGCTTCATCTGATTGCCTTAAAATTCTGTCTGTAGCATCTTAAGACCTGGGACAAACACTGGGGCTAAAATTTTTTGTTTCCGAAATACTATATGACGGGGGCGGGGCTTCGAAGTTTTCACTTAAGATTTCCTTCGCCGCAATGGACAAAATGCTTAATAACTCTCTTGCACATGCTGCTAAAAATCCAAAACTTCACATGTACATAAAGAGTCGGTACCTGAAAACATCTATATGTTTATATTCAGTTATACACCTTGCGCCAATCAATATCATTTTTTACATTTTGACGTACTGCACGGTGCCCTTTTAACGAATCCGATTGAAAATTGGCTAGAAAAGACTCAAGACATTGATCTTACTCTATCCCTATTTTTGTGACTTTCCTTCGAAGGGCGTGGCTATTACGGTGCCGCAGAGTCTGATTATTCTCCGTGGCAACAAAAGTTCCTGCAAAATGATTCAGATGATCCATCTTCTTGAAATTTTTCACATTTGAGGATATTCAGGCCCTGAAGACGGCTGCCAACTTATTTTTGATCGCAGTGGTAGCGCCACCAACTGGTTAAAACAAATACAAATTATTTTCGTTGATGTTTTTCTCCGGGCAGGTTCACAAAATCTACCTTAAATTTGCTCGGATGAGTGTTTAAGCCTTGAGGATGTCACAATACGAAAGTCTTTCGTCTTCTTCAGAGTGTCACATGATGGTGTCTTGTGGCCCGTCTTTATCAGCTGATGTTCCATGAGGGCGTGACTTACCATTCACAAGAATGAAGGCAAGTCACGCCCCCCGCTGTCCGTTCACTCCGCCAAGATGCTGCTCCAGGTGGTAGAGAGGATGAAGGCTCCCTTGTCTCTGTTCATGGTTTTTATGCCTCGCTTGCAGATCTCAATGGCCTCTCTGATCCAGCGCTGTTGTTTGTTCTCTTCGGTGCGGATGACCCTGCCCTTCTCCCGGTCCATGATGTGGTTTTCCCTTTTGCAGCGGTCAGTGATTGCTGATTTGTAATGTTCATGTTGTGCTTGTTCTTTTACTGCTCTGATTTTTCATTTTTTTGACAGGTAAGTCACACCCTCATGGAACATCAGCTGATAAAGACGGGTCTCAAGACACCATCATGCGACACTCTGAAGAAGGCGAAAGACTCGCCGAAACATGTCAGGTAAAAAATTAACCTAAAACATAATTGTCTGCTTTTAATGAATCAGTCAAATATCAATAATAAGAAGACAAAATGAACCTAATACAAATAAACGAATGCTTAATAACTCCCCTGCACATGCTCCTAAAAATCCAAACCTTCACCTGTAAATAAAACGTCCCGACCTGAAGACATCTTAATGTTATTATTTTGTTATACACACAGCGCCGCCAAGTGGAATCAAAAATTTGTTTTTATTTAAATTTTCACATTATGCACGGTGCCCTTTTGACGAATCCGACTGAAAATTAGTCAGAAAAGACTCAAGACAATGATCTTACTCTCTGCCGAATTTTGTGACGTTTTGGCAAAAGGCGTGGCTATTACGGTGCTGAAAAGTCAGATTGTACTCTGTGGCAATAAAAGCTCCGGCAACATGACTCAGATGATCCTATCTTCTCGAAGTTGTACACATTTGAGGATACTTCAGCCCTGAAGACATCTACCAACTTATTTTTTATCGTAGTAGTAGCGCCACCAACTGGTAAAAGCTAATACAAGTTATTTTCTTGGATGTTTTTCTCCGTGCAACTCAACAAGGTCGCCCTCATATATGCTCGGATGACTGTTTCGGCCATGAGGATGTCACAATACGAAATTCGTCCTTTTTCTTGTAAAGTTGTGGGAGTGGCATTGCACTGTTCGGCAATAAAACAACGCTGATTATGAGGTTCTAAATATGAACGACAACTCGTGAAACTTTACACACACATCAGGCCGAGCAAATTTATCAATATTTTATACGTTAGTTGTGCAGCTTTTTTGAAATGGCTCGCCATGGCCCTCGAGAAATGTTAAAAAAAGCAGCCCTGGTTGAGTGTTTCACCTCGCTTTTTGTAAATTTTATGGAGTACAGTGAATCCTCGGTTATCGCGGTTAATGGGGACAGAGACCACCCGCGAAAACTGAAAATCCGCGAAGTAGCGGCGCACCTTCAAAAATGCTTAAAAAAAATATACAATATATATAATAAATATATATATATATATATATATATATATATATATACGGGGAGAGAGAGAGTGAAATTCATGTTATAACAAAAAAAACAAATTATTATTAAAACGTATTATTTTTTTATTCCCCAGCCATTCTTTTTGTATTTATTTAATTACTCCGACTTTTACCTGCTGGTACGCCGTCCGGTGTGCCCTGTGAAATGAAAGGTGGCATTCTTTATGTATTTATTTATTTATTCTTTTATACATTCATAACTGACAGCTTCGCGCTCCGCTCGTGCCCGGGCGGAAGAGGTGCTCCAATTCGGCTTAACTGTGACACACACCCGCCCTCCTCCCCCGGAGCTTCCATTCGGTTAAACTTAGGGGCCGCTTGGCACCGCCCGTGCCCGGGGAAGGTGCTCCTCTTCGGCTTACTGTGACGCGAGCATGCCCTCCTCCTCCGGAGCTTCCATTCGGTTAAACTTAGGGGCCGCTTGGAACCGCCCGTGCCCGGGGAAGGTGCTCCTCTTCGGCTTACTGTGACGCGAGCATGCCCTCCTCCTCCGGAGCTTCCATTCGGTTAAACTTAGGGGCCGCTTGGAACCGCCCGTGCCCGGGGAAGGTGCTCCTCTTCGGCTTACTGTGACGCGAGCATGCCCTCCTCCTCCGGAGCTTCCATTCGGTTAAACTTAGGGGCCGCTTGGCACCGCCCGTGCCCGGGGAAGGTGCTCCTCTACGGCTTAACTGCCACGCACGCCGGCCGGAGCTCTGGTACTGTCCGAACCGCGCGAAACGTCGCCACCCATCGTGTCCGGGGGAACGTGCTCTTCTTCGTCCACTCTCCTCTTCGCCCACGCTCTTCTTCGGCGCACGCCGGCCGTCTAACCGCTCCAGCACCCCGTCGTGCCGCTCGGCGAAACTACAATGCCCCCGAATATTTTTTAGACCCGCGAAAGGTGAACCGCCAAGTAGCGAGGGTTCACTGTATGTATAAGACCAAGACCTACAAAAAAGTCTCTTGGAGCAATGAGCTAGGTTTTACAGGAAGCCGGCCATTTTGAATTTACTTAAAAGG
The DNA here is from genome assembly GCF_059441095.1 of Idiotropiscis lumnitzeri. NCBI lineage: Eukaryota > Metazoa > Chordata > Actinopteri > Syngnathiformes > Syngnathidae > Idiotropiscis > Idiotropiscis lumnitzeri. Next base: position 360,183 of record NW_028283716.1, on the reverse strand, counting down.
GGGCGGGTCACCACAATGGACTTTGTGTAGAAATTATTATTGGGGCCCGAGCAGCGACCGCGGAGAGGTCCCTATTGTTTTTGTAGAAATTATTATTAGGGCCCGAGCAGCGACCGCTACGAGGTCCCCATTGTTTTTGTGGAAATTATTATTATTATTATTATTAGGGCCCGAGCAGTGACCGCTGCGAGGTCCCTATTGTTTTTCTAGAAATTGTTATTAGGGCCCGAGCTGCGACGGCTGCAAGGTCCCTATTGTTTTTGTAGAAAATATTATTACTTTTATTATTATTATTATTATTAGGGCCTGAGCAGCGACCGCTGCGAAGTCCCTATTGTTTTTGTAGAAATTATTATTATTATTATTTTTCCGATTGTTCGATCGCATTTTTGACCCCCGAAACATGCACAAAAATTCACCAAACTTGGCAGTCTCATCGGGCATGGCGAAAAATTTGATATTTTAACGTCTAATATGAACAGGAAGTGAGTTATGAATTTTTGAAAGTCCGACTTTTGCCCTTTTTTGCATGTTTACAGGGGTCATTCTTTTGCACCCTGATCCTAAAGGCTTCATCTGATTGCCTTAAAATTCTGTCTGTAGCATCTTAAGACCTGGGACAAACACTGGGGCTAAAATTTTTTGTTTCCGAAATACTATATGAACGGGGGCGGGGCTTCGAAGTTTTCACTTAAGATTTCCTTCGCCGCAATGGACAAAATGCTTAATAACTCTCCTGCACATGCTGCTAAAAATCCAAAACTTCACATGTACATAAAGAGTCGGTACCTGAAGACATCTATATGTTTATATTCAGTTATACACCTTGCGCCAATCAATATCATTTTTTACATTTTGACGTACTGCACGGTGCCCTTTTAACGAATCCGATTGAAAATTGGCTAGAAAAGACTCAAGACATTGATCTTACTCTATCCCTATTTTTGTGACTTTCCTTCGAAGGGCGTGGCTATTACGGTGCCGCAGAGTCTGATTAATCTCCGTGGCAACAAAAGTTCCTGCAAAATGATTCAGATGATCCATCTTCTCGAAATTTTTCACATTTGAGGATATTCAGGCCCTGAAGACGGCTGCCAACTTATTTTTGATCGGATGAGTGTTTAGGCCTTGAGGATGTCACAATACGAAAGTCTTTCGCCTTCTTCAGAGTGTCACATGATGGTGTCTTGTGGCCCGTCTTTATCAGCTGATGTTCCATGAGGGCGTGACTTACCTGTCACAAGAATGAAGGCAAGTCACGCCCCCCGCTGTCCGTTCACTCCGCCAAGATGCTGCTCCAGGTGGTAGAGAGGATGAAGGCTCCCTTGTCTCTGTTCATGGTTTTTATGCCTCGCTTGCAGATCTCAATGGCCTCTCTGATCCAGCGCTGTTGTTTGTTCTCTTCGGTGCGGATGACCCTGCCCTTCTCCCGGTCCATGATGTGGTTTTCCCTTTTGCAGTGGTCAGTGATTGCTGATTTGTAATGTTCATGTTGTGCTTGTTCTTTTACTGCTCTGATTTTTCATTTTTTTGACAGGTAAGTCACACCCTCATGGAACATCAGCTGATAAAGACGGGTCTCAAGACACCATCATGCGACACTCTGAAGAAGGCGAAAGACTCGCCGAAACATGTCAGGTAAAAAATTAACCTAAAACATAATTGTCTGCTTTTAATGAATCAGTCAAATATCAATAATAAGAAGACAAAATGAACCTAATACAAATAAATGAATGCTTAATAACGCCCCTGCACATGCTCCTAAAAATCCAAACCTTCACCTGTAAATAAAACGTCCCGACCTGAAGACATCTTAATGTTATTATTTTGTTATACACACAGCGCCGCCAAGTGGAATCAAAAATTTGTTTTTATTTTAATTTTCACATACTGCACGGTGCCCTTTTGACGAATCCGACTGAAAATTAGTCAGAAAAGACTCAAGACAATGATCTTACTCTCTGCCGAATTTTGTGACGTTTTGGCAAAAGGCGTGGCTATTACGGTGCTGAAAAATCCGATTGTACTTTGTGGCAACAAAAGCTCCGGCAACATGACTCAGATGATCCTATCTTCTCGAAGTTGTACACATTTGAGGATACCTCAGCCCTGAAGACATCTACCAACTTATTTTTCATCGTAGTAGTAGCGCCACCAACTGGTAAAAGCTACTACAAGTTATTTTCTTGGATGTTTTTCTCCGTGCAACTCAACAAGGTCGCCCTCATATATGCTCGGATGACTGTTTCGGCCATGAGGATGTCACAATACGAAATTCATCCTTTTTCGTGAAAAGTTGTGGGAGTGGCATTGCACTGTTCGGCAATAAAACAACGCTGATTATGAGGTTCTAAATATGAACAACAACTCGTGAAACTTTACACACACATCAGGCAGAGCAAATTTATCAATATTTTATACGTTAGTTGTGCAGCTTTTTTGAAATGGCTCGCCATGGCCCTCGAGAAAAGTTAAAAAAAGAATAGAATAGAAATAGAAATCCCTTTATTGTCATTGTACTCAAGTGTGCAACGAGATTAGAGGGCTCCCCTCTCCAGTGCAATACAACAATAATACAGACAATATATAAATTAGATAAATAAATAAGACAGTGCAATGGAATTCAGTACTGAATAGGGCATATAGAAACACATCACAATGCTGTTTTGCAAGGTTAGGGTGGTCTCGTGTGTGTGTGAGAGTTCAGTATGGAGATGGCTCTCGGAAAGAAACTGTTTCTCAGTCTATTGGTCCTTGATTTGATGCATCTGTTGCGCCTGACAGAGGGCAACAGGTCGAACAGGTGTGAGTTTGGGTGGGTATTGTCTTTGACGATGTTGAGAGCCCTTCTGAGGCACCGGGCGGTGTAGATGTCCGACAGCGAGGGGAGAGGGCAGCCAATAATCCTTTGCGCTGTTTTGACTGTCCTCTGGAGCCTCACTCTGTCCGCCTCAGTGCAGCCGCTGTACCAGGTGGAGACACAGTACGTCAGCAGGCTCTCGATGGACGAGTGGTAGAAGGCCAGCAGCAGCTTCCTGTCCAGGTTGAATTTCCTGAGGACTCTCAGGAAGTGCAGACGTTGGCGGACCTTCTTTACCACTGCTGTGGTGTTGTGACTCCAAGAAAGGTCATCGGAGATCTGTACTCCCAGGAACTTGAACGTGTGGACCCTCTCCACACACACGCCTTCGATGCAGAGGGGGGGCGGCAGCGTCTTGTTCCTCCTGAAGTCGACGACAATCTCCTTTGTTTTAGCAGAGTTAAGGTGCAGTCTGTTCTCCTTGCACCAAGTTGTCAGTCTCCCTACCTCCTCTCTGTAGGCTGTCTCGTCACCTTCCGAGATCAGACCGACCACTGTCGTGTCGTCAGCAAACTTGACGATGGTGTTGTTGCCGTGGGCCGGGCTGCAGTCGTAGGTGTAGAGGGCGTACAGGAGAGGGCTCAGCACGCATCCTTGGGGGGAACCGGTGCTCAGCATGAGGGTGGAGGACGTGTAGGGGCCGAGCAACACAGTCTGGGGTCTGTTGGTCAGAAAGTCCTTAATCCAGATGCGTGTGAGGGCAGGGAGGCCGAGAGTGTCCAGTTTGGCGACGAGGATGTCTGGGATGATCGTGTTGAATGCCGAGCTGTAGTCCACAAAGAGCATCCTTGCATAGCTCCGCTGTTGTTCCAGGTGGCCCAGCACAACATGCAGAGCAGCCCTGGTTGAGTGTTTCACCTCGCTTTTTGTAAATTTTATGGAGTACAGTGAACCCTCGGTTATCGCGGTTAATGGGGACCGAGACCACCCGCGAAAACTGAAAATCCGCGAAGTAGCGGCGCACCTTCAAAAATGCTTAAAAAAAAAATACAATATATATATATATATATATATATATATATATATATATATATACGGGGAGAGAGAGAGTGAAATTCATGTTATAACAAAAAAAACAAATTATTATTAAAACGTATTATTTTTTTATTCCCCAGCCATTCTTTTTGTATTTATTTAATTACTCAGACTTTTACCTGCTGGTACGCCGTCTGGTGTGCCCTGTGAAATGAAAGGTGCCATTCTTTATTTATTTATTTATTTATTTATTCATTTATTCATTCATAACTGACAGCTTCGCGCTCCGCTCGTGCCCGGGCGGAAGAGGTGCTCCAATTCGGCTTAACTGTGACACACGCCCACCCTCCTCCCCCGGAGCTTCCATTCGGTTAAACTTAGGGGCCGCTTGGCACCGCCCGTGCCCGGGGAAGGTGCTCCTCTTCGGCTTACTGTGTCGCGAGCATGCCCTCCTCCTCCGGAGCTTCCATTCGGTTAAACTTAGGGGCCGCTTGGAACCGCCCGTGCCCGGGGAAGGTGCTCCTCTTCGGCTTACTGTGACGCGAGCATGCCCTCCTCCTCCGGAGCTTCCATTCGGTTAAACTTAGGGGCCGCTTGGCACCGCCCGTGCCCGGGGAAGGTGCTCCTCTACGGCTTAACTGCCACGCACGCCGGCCGGAGCTCTGGTACGGTCCGAACCGCGCGAAACGTCGCCACCGATCGTGTCCGGGGGAACGTGCTCTTCTTCGTCCACTCTCCTCTTCGCCCACGCTCTTCTTCGGCGCACGCCGGCCGTCTAACCGCTCCAGCGCCCCGTCGTGCCGCTCGGCGAAACTACAATGCCCCCGAATATTTTTTATACCCGCGAAGCACTGAACCCGCGAAAGGTGAACCGCGAAGTAGCGAGGGTTCACTGTATGTATAAGACCAAGACCTACAAAAAAGTCTCTTGGAGCAATGAGCTAGGTTTTACAGGAAGTCGGCCATTTTGAATTTATTAAAAGGGGGCGGGTCACCACAATGGACTTTGTGTAGAAATTATTATTGGGGCCCGAGCAGCGACCGCGGCGAGGTCCCTATTGTTTATGTAGAAATTATTATTAGGGCCCGAGCAGCGACCGCTACGAGGTCCCCATTGTTTTTGTGGAAATTATTATTATTATTATTATTAGGGCCCGAGCAGTGACCGCTGCGAGGTCCCTATTGTTTTTCTAGAAATTGTTATTAGGGCCCGAGCTGCGACGGCTGCGAGGTCCCTATTGTTTTTGTAGAAAATATTATTACTTTCAAATTTCCCCATTGTGGGACTAATAAAGGACATCTTATCTTATCTTCTCTTATTATTATTATTATTATTAGGGCCTGAGCAGCGACCGCTGCGAAGTCCCTATTGTTTTTGTAGAAATTATTATTATTATTATTTTTCCGATTGTTCGATTGCATTTTTGACCCCCGAAACATGCACAAAAATTCACCAAACTTGGCAGTCTCATCGGGCATGGCGAAAAATGTGATATTTTAATGTCTAATATGAATAGGAAGTGAGTTATGAATTTTTGAAAGTCCGACTTTTGCCCTTTTTTGCATGTTTACTGGGGTCATTCTTTTGCACCCTGATCCTAAAGGCTTCATCTGATTGCCTTAAAATTCTGTCTGTAGCATCTTAAGACCTGGGACAAACACTGGGGCTAAAAATTTTTGTTTCCGAAATACTATATGACGGGGGCGGGGCTTCGAAGTTTTCACTTAAGATTTCCTTCGCCGCAATGGACAAAATGCTTAATAACTCTCTTGCACATGCTGCTAAAAATCCAAAACTTCACATGTACATAAAGAGTCGGTACCTGAAAACATCTATATGTTTATATTCAGTTATACACCTTGCGCCAATCAATATCATTTTTTACATTTTGACGTACTGCACGGTGCCCTTTTAACGAATCCGATTGAAAATTGGCTAGAAAAGACTCAAGACATTGATCTTACTCTATCCCTATTTTTGTGACTTTCCTTCGAAGGGCGTGGCTATTACGGTGCCGCAGAGTCTGATTATTCTCCGTGGCAACAAAAGTTCCTGCAAAATGATTCAGATGATCCATCTTCTTGAAATTTTTCACATTTGAGGATATTCAGGCCCTGAAGACGGCTGCCAACTTATTTTTGATCGCAGTGGTAGCGCCACCAACTGGTTAAAACAAATACAAATTATTTTCGTTGATGTTTTTCTCCGGGCAGGTTCACAAAATCTACCTTAAATTTGCTCGGATGAGTGTTTAAGCCTTGAGGATGTCACAATACGAAAGTCTTTCGTCTTCTTCAGAGTGTCACATGATGGTGTCTTGTGGCCCGTCTTTATCAGCTGATGTTCCATGAGGGCGTGACTTACCATTCACAAGAATGAAGGCAAGTCACGCCCCCCGCTGTCCGTTCACTCCGCCAAGATGCTGCTCCAGGTGGTAGAGAGGATGAAGGCTCCCTTGTCTCTGTTCATGGTTTTTATGCCTCGCTTGCAGATCTCAATGGCCTCTCTGATCCAGCGCTGTTGTTTGTTCTCTTCGGTGCGGATGACCCTGCCCTTCTCCCGGTCCATGATGTGGTTTTCCCTTTTGCAGTGGTCAGTGATTGCTGATTTGTAATGTTCATGTTGTGCTTGTTCTTTTACTGCTCTGATTTTTCATTTTTTTGACAGGTAAGTCACACCCTCATGGAACATCAGCTGATAAAGACGGGTCTCAAGACACCATCATGCGACACTCTGAAGAAGGCGAAAGACTCGCCGAAACATGTCAGGTAAAAAATTAACCTAAAACATAATTGTCTGCTTTTAATGAATCAGTCAAATATCAATAATAAGAAGACAAAATGAACCTAATACAAATAAACGAATGCTTAATAACTCCCCTGCACATGCTCCTAAAAATCCAAACCTTCACCTGTAAATAAAACGTCCCGACCTGAAGACATCTTAATGTTATTATTTTGTTATACACACAGCGCCGCCAAGTGGAATCAAAAATTTGTTTTTATTTAAATTTTCACATTATGCACGGTGCCCTTTTGACGAATCCGACTGAAAATTAGTCAGAAAAGACTCAAGACAATGATCTTACTCTCTGCCGAATTTTGTGACGTTTTGGCAAAAGGCGTGGCTATTACGGTGCTGAAAAGTCAGATTGTACTCTGTGGCAATAAAAGCTCCGGCAACATGACTCAGATGATCCTATCTTCTCGAAGTTGTACACATTTGAGGATACTTCAGCCCTGAAGACATCTACCAACTTATTTTTTATCGTAGTAGTAGCGCCACCAACTGGTAAAAGCTAATACAAGTTATTTTCTTGGATGTTTTTCTCCGTGCAACTCAACAAGGTCGCCCTCATATATGCTCGGATGACTGTTTCGGCCATGAGGATGTCACAATACGAAATTCGTCCTTTTTCTTGTAAAGTTGTGGGAGTGGCATTGCACTGTTCGGCAATAAAACAACGCTGATTATGAGGTTCTAAATATGAACGACAACTCGTGAAACTTTACACACACATCAGGCCGAGCAAATTTATCAATATTTTATACGTTAGTTGTGCAGCTTTTTTGAAATGGCTCGCCATGGCCCTCGAGAAATGTTAAAAAAAGCAGCCCTGGTTGAGTGTTTCACCTCGCTTTTTGTAAATTTTATGGAGTACAGTGAATCCTCGGTTATCGCGGTTAATGGGGACAGAGACCACCCGCGAAAACTGAAAATCCGCGAAGTAGCGGCGCACCTTCAAAAATGCTTAAAAAAAATATACAATATATATAATAAATATATATATATATATATATATATATATATATATATACGGGGAGAGAGAGAGTGAAATTCATGTTATAACAAAAAAAACAAATTATTATTAAAACGTATTATTTTTTTATTCCCCAGCCATTCTTTTTGTATTTATTTAATTACTCCGACTTTTACCTGCTGGTACGCCGTCCGGTGTGCCCTGTGAAATGAAAGGTGGCATTCTTTATGTATTTATTTATTTATTCTTTTATACATTCATAACTGACAGCTTCGCGCTCCGCTCGTGCCCGGGCGGAAGAGGTGCTCCAATTCGGCTTAACTGTGACACACACCCGCCCTCCTCCCCCGGAGCTTCCATTCGGTTAAACTTAGGGGCCGCTTGGCACCGCCCGTGCCCGGGGAAGGTGCTCCTCTTCGGCTTACTGTGACGCGAGCATGCCCTCCTCCTCCGGAGCTTCCATTCGGTTAAACTTAGGGGCCGCTTGGAACCGCCCGTGCCCGGGGAAGGTGCTCCTCTTCGGCTTACTGTGACGCGAGCATGCCCTCCTCCTCCGGAGCTTCCATTCGGTTAAACTTAGGGGCCGCTTGGAACCGCCCGTGCCCGGGGAAGGTGCTCCTCTTCGGCTTACTGTGACGCGAGCATGCCCTCCTCCTCCGGAGCTTCCATTCGGTTAAACTTAGGGGCCGCTTGGCACCGCCCGTGCCCGGGGAAGGTGCTCCTCTACGGCTTAACTGCCACGCACGCCGGCCGGAGCTCTGGTACTGTCCGAACCGCGCGAAACGTCGCCACCCATCGTGTCCGGGGGAACGTGCTCTTCTTCGTCCACTCTCCTCTTCGCCCACGCTCTTCTTCGGCGCACGCCGGCCGTCTAACCGCTCCAGCACCCCGTCGTGCCGCTCGGCGAAACTACAATGCCCCCGAATATTTTTTAGACCCGCGAAACACTGAACCCGCGAAAGGTGAACCGCCAAGTAGCGAGGGTTCACTGTATGTATAAGACCAAGACCTACAAAAAAGTCTCTTGGAGCAATGAGCTAGGTTTTACAGGAAGTCGGCCATTTTGAATTTACTTAAAAGGGGGCGGGTCACCACAATGGACTTTGTGTAGAAATTATTATTGGGGCCCGAGCAGCGACCGCGGAGAGGTCCCTATTGTTTTTGTAGAAATTATTATTAGGGCCCGAGCAGCGACCGCTACGAGGTCCCCATTGTTTTTGTGGAAATTATTATTATTATTATTATTAGGGCCCGAGCAGTGACCGCTGCGAGGTCCCTATTGTTTTTCTAGAAATTGTTATTAGGGCCCGAGCTGCGACGGCTGCGAGGTCCCTATTGTTTTTGTAGAAAATATTATTACTTTTATTATTATTATTATTATTAGGGCCTGAGCAGCGACCGCTGCGAAGTCCCTATTGTTTTTGTAGAAATTATTATTATTATTATTTTTCCGATTGTTCGATCGCATTTTTGACCCCCGAAACATGCACAAAAATTCACCAAACTTGGCAGTCTCATCGGGCATGGCGAAAAATTTGATATTTTAACGTCTAATATGAACAGGAAGTGAGTTATGAATTTTTGAAAGTCCGACTTTTGCCCTTTTTTGCATGTTTACAGGGGTCATTCTTTTGCACCCTGATCCTAAAGGCTTCATCTGATTGCCTTAAAATTCTGTCTGTAGCATCTTAAGACCTGGGACAAACACTGGGGCTAAAATTTTTTGTTTCCGAAATACTATATGAACGGGGGCGGGGCTTCGAAGTTTTCACTTAAGATTTCCTTCGCCGCAATGGACAAAATGCTTAATAACTCTCCTGCACATGCTGCTAAAAATCCAAAACTTCACATGTACATAAAGAGTCGGTACCTGAAGACATCTATATGTTTATATTCAGTTATACACCTTGCGCCAATCAATATCATTTTTTACATTTTGACGTACTGCACGGTGCCCTTTTAACGAATCCGATTGAAAATTGGCTAGAAAAGACTCAAGACATTGATCTTACTCTATCCCTATTTTTGTGACTTTCCTTCGAAGGGCGTGGCTATTACGGTGCCGCAGAGTCTGATTAATCTCCGTGGCAACAAAAGTTCCTGCAAAATGATTCAGATGATCCATCTTCTCGAAATTTTTCACATTTGAGGATATTCAGGCCCTGAAGACGGCTGCCAACTTATTTTTGATCGGATGAGTGTTTAGGCCTTGAGGATGTCACAATACGAAAGTCTTTCGCCTTCTTCAGAGTGTCACATGATGGTGTCTTGTGGCCCGTCTTTATCAGCTGATGTTCCATGAGGGCGTGACTTACCTGTCACAAGAATGAAGGCAAGTCACGCCCCCCGCTGTCCGTTCACTCCGCCAAGATGCTGCTCCAGGTGGTAGAGAGGATGAAGGCTCCCTTGTCTCTGTTCATGGTTTTTATGCCTCGCTTGCAGATCTCAATGGCCTCTCTGATCCAGCGCTGTTGTTTGTTCTCTTCGGTGCGGATGACCCTGCCCTTCTCCCGGTCCATGATGTGGTTTTCCCTTTTGCAGTGGTCAGTGATTGCTGATTTGTAATGTTCATGTTGTGCTTGTTCTTTTACTGCTCTGATTTTTCATTTTTTTGACAGGTAAGTCACACCCTCATGGAACATCAGCTGATAAAGACGGGTCTCAAGACACCATCATGCGACACTCTGAAGAATATCAATAATAGTCAAATATCAATAATAAGAAGACAAAATGAACCTAATACAAATAAATGAATGCTTAATAACGCCCCTGCACATGCTCCTAAAAATCCAAACCTTCACCTGTAAATAAAACGTCCCGACCTGAAGACATCTTAATGTTATTATTTTGTTATACACACAGCGCCGCCAAGTGGAATCAAAAATTTGTTTTTATTTTAATTTTCACATACTGCACGGTGCCCTTTTGACGAATCCGACTGAAAATTAGTCAGAAAAGACTCAAGACAATGATCTTACTCTCTGCCGAATTTTGTGACGTTTTGGCAAAAGGCGTGGCTATTACGGTGCTGAAAAATCCGATTGTACTTTGTGGCAACAAAAGCTCCGGCAACATGACTCAGATGATCCTATCTTCTCGAAGTTGTACACATTTGAGGATACCTCAGCCCTGAAGACATCTACCAACTTATTTTTCATCGTAGTAGTAGCGCCACCAACTGGTAAAAGCTAATACAAGTTATTTTCTTGGATGTTTTTCTCCGTGCAACTCAACAAGGTCGCCCTCATATATGCTCGGATGACTGTTTCGGCCATGAGGATGTCACAATACGAAATTCATCCTTTTTCGTGAAAAGTTGTGGGAGTGGCATTGCACTGTTCGGCAATAAAACAACGCTGATTATGAGGTTCTAAATATGAACGACAACTCGTGAAACTTTACACACACATCAGGCAGAGCAAATTTATCAATATTTTATACGTTAGTTGTGCAGCTTTTTTGAAATGGCTCGCCATGGCCCTCGAGAAAAGTTAAAAAAAGAATAGAATAGAAATAGAAATCCCTTTATTGTCATTGTACTCAAGTGTGCAACGAGATTAGAGGGCTCCCCTCTCCAGTGCAATACAACAATAATACAGACAATAGATAAATTAGATAAATAAATAAGACAGTGCAATGGAATTCAGTACTGAATAGGGCATATAGAAACACATCACAATGCTGTTTTGCAAGGTTAGGGTGGTCTCGTGTGTGTGTGAGAGTTCAGTATGGAGATGGCTCTCGGAAAGAAACTGTTTCTCAGTCTATTGGTCCTTGATTTGATGCATCTGTAGCGCCTGCCAGAGGGCAACAGGTCGAACAGGTGTGAGTTTGGGTGGGTATTGTCTTTGACGATGTTGAGAGCCCTTCTGAGGCACCGGGCGGTGTAGATGTCCGACAGCGAGGGGAGAGGGCAGCCAATAATCCTTTGCGCTGTTTTGACTGTCCTCTGGAGCCTCACTCTGTCCGCCTCAGTGCAGCCGCTGTACCAGGTGGAGACACAGTACGTCAGCAGGCTCTCGATGGACGAGTGGTAGAAGGCCAGCAGCAGCTTCCTGTCCAGGTTGAATTTCCTGAGGACTCTCAGGAAGTGCAGACGTTGGCGGACCTTCTTTACCACTGCTGTGGTGTTGTGACTCCAAGAAAGGTCATCGGAGATCTGTACTCCCAGGAACTTGAACGTGTGGACCCTCTCCACACACACGCCTTCGATGCAGAGGGGGGGCGGCAGCGTCTTGTTCCTCCTGAAGTCGACGACAATCTCCTTTGTTTTAGCAGAGTTAAGGTGCAGTCTGTTCTCCTTGCACCAAGTTGTCAGTCTCCCTACCTCCTCTCTGTAGGCTGTCTCGTCACCTTCCGAGATCAGACCGACCACTGTCGTGTCGTCAGCAAACTTGACGATGGTGTTGTTGCCGTGGGCCGGGCTGCAGTCGTAGGTGTAGAGGGCGTACAGGAGAGGGCTCAGCACGCATCCTTGGGGGGAACCGGTGCTCAGCATGAGGGTGGAGGACGTGTAGGGGCCGAGCAACACAGTCTGGGGTCTGTTGGTCAGAAAGTCCTTAATCCAGATGCGTGTGAGGGCAGGGAGGCCGAGAGTGTCCAGTTTGGCGACGAGGATGTCTGGGATGATCGTGTTGAATGCCGAGCTGTAGTCCACAAAGAGCATCCTTGCATAGCTCCGCTGTTGTTCCAGGTGGCCCAGCACAACATGCAGAGCAGCCCTGGTTGAGTGTTTCACCTCGCTTTTTGTAAATTTTATGGAGTACAGTGAACCCTCGGTTATCGCGGTTAATGGGGACCGAGACCACCCGCGAAAACTGAAAATCCGCGAAGTAGCGGCGCACCTTCAAAAATGCTTAAAAAAAAAATACAATATATATATATATATATATATATATATATATATATATATATATATATATATATATATATATATATATATATATACGGGGAGAGAGAGAGTGAAATTCATGTTATAACAAAAAAAACAAATTATTATTAAAACGTATTATTTTTTTATTCCCCAGCCATTCTTTTTGTATTTATTTAATTACTCAGACTTTTACCTGCTGGTACGCCGTCTGGTGTGCCCTGTGAAATGAAAGGTGCCATTCTTTATTTATTTATTTATTTATTCATTTATTCATTCATAACTGACAGCTTCGCGCTCCGCTCGTGCCCGGGCGGAAGAGGTGCTCCAATTCGGCTTAACTGTGACACACGCCCACCCTCCTCCCCCGGAGCTTCCATTCGGTTAAACTTAGGGGCCGCTTGGCACCGCCCGTGCCCGGGGAAGGTGCTCCTCTTCGGCTTACTGTGTCGCGAGCATGCCCTCCTCCTCCGGAGCTTCCATTCGGTTAAACTTAGGGGCCGCTTGGAACCGCCCGTGCCCGGGGAAGGTGCTCCTCTTCGGCTTACTGTGACGCGAGCATGCCCTCCTCCTCCGGAGCTTCCATTCGGTTAAACTTAGGGGCCGCTTGGCACCGCCCGTGCCCGGGGAAGGTGCTCCTCTACGGCTTAACTGCCACGCACGCCGGCCGGAGCTCTGGTACGGTCCGAACCGCGCGAAACGTCGCCACCGATCGTGTCCGGGGGAACGTGCTCTTCTTCGTCCACTCTCCTCTTCGCCCACGCTCTTCTTCGGCGCACGCCGGCCGTCTAACCGCTCCAGCGCCCCGTCGTGCCGCTCGGCGAAACTACAATGCCCCCGAATATTTTTTATACCCGCGAAGCACTGAACCCGCGAAAGGTGAACCGCGAAGTAGCGAGGGTTCACTGTATGTATAAGACCAAGACCTACAAAAAAGTCTCTTGGAGCAATGAGCTAGGTTTTACAGGAAGTCGGCCATTTTGAATTTATTAAAAGGGGGCGGGTCACCACAATGGACTTTGTGTAGAAATTATTATTGGGGCCCGAGCAGCGACCGCGGCGAGGTCCCTATTGTTTATGTAGAAATTATTATTAGGGCCCGAGCAGCGACCGCTACGAGGTCCCCATTGTTTTTGTGGAAATTATTATTATTATTATTATTAGGGCCCGAGCAGTGACCGCTGCGAGGTCCCTATTGTTTTTCTAGAAATTGTTATTAGGGCCCGAGCTGCGACGGCTGCGAGGTCCCTATTGTTTTTGTAGAAAATATTATTACTTTCAAATTTCCCCATTGTGGGACTAATAAAGGACATCTTATCTTATCTTCTCTTATTATTATTATTATTATTAGGGCCTGAGCAGCGACCGCTGCGAAGTCCCTATTGTTTTTGTAGAAATTATTATTATTATTATTTTTCCGATTGTTCGATTGCATTTTTGACCCCCGAAACATGCACAAAAATTCACCAAACTTGGCAGTCTCATCGGGCATGGCGAAAAATGTGATATTTTAATGTCTAATATGAATAGGAAGTGAGTTATGAATTTTTGAAAGTCCGACTTTTGCCCTTTTTTGCATGTTTACTGGGGTCATTCTTTTGCACCCTGATCCTAAAGGCTTCATCTGATTGCCTTAAAATTCTGTCTGTAGCATCTTAAGACCTGGGACAAACACTGGGGCTAAAATTTTTTGTTTCCGAAATACTATATGACGGGGGCGGGGCTTCGAAGTTTTCACTTAAGATTTCCTTCGCCGCAATGGACAAAATGCTTAATAACTCTCTTGCACATGCTGCTAAAAATCCAAAACTTCACATGTACATAAAGAGTCGGTACCTGAAAACATCTATATGTTTATATTCAGTTATACACCTTGCGCCAATCAATATCATTTTTTACATTTTGACGTACTGCACGGTGCCCTTTTAACGAATCCGATTGAAAATTGGCTAGAAAAGACTCAAGACATTGATCTTACTCTATCCCTATTTTTGTGACTTTCCTTCGAAGGGCGTGGCTATTACGGTGCCGCAGAGTCTGATTATTCTCCGTGGCAACAAAAGTTCCTGCAAAATGATTCAGATGATCCATCTTCTTGAAATTTTTCACATTTGAGGATATTCAGGCCCTGAAGACGGCTGCCAACTTATTTTTGATCGCAGTGGTAGCGCCACCAACTGGTTAAAACAAATACAAATTATTTTCGTTGATGTTTTTCTCCGGGCAGGTTAACAAAATCTACCTTATATTTGCTCGGATGAGTGTTTAGGCCTTGAGGATGTCACAATACGAAAGTCTTTCGCCTTCTTCAGAGTGTCACATGATGGTGTCTTGTGACCCGTCTTTATCAGCTGATGTTCCATGAGGGCGTGACTTACCTGTCACAAGAATGAAGGCAAGTCACGCCCCCCGCTGTCCGTTCACTCTGCCAAGATGCTGCTCCAGGTGGTAGAGAGGATGAAGGCTCCCTTGTCTCTGTTCATGGTTTTTATGCCTCGCTTGCAGATCTCAATGGCCTCTCTGATCCAGCGCTGTTGTTTGTTCTCTTCGGTGCGGATGACCCTGCCCTTCTCCCGGTCCATGATGTGGTTTTCCCTTTTGCAGTGGTCAGTGATTGCTGATTTGTAATGTTCATGTTGTGCTTGTTCTTTTACTGCTCTGATTTTTCATTTTTTTGACAGGTAAGTCACACCCTCATGGAACATCAGCTGATAAAGACGGGTCTCAAGACACCATCATGCGACACTCTGAAGAAGGCGAAAGACTCGCCGAAACATGTCAGGTAAAAAATTAACCTAAAACATAATTGTCTGCTTTTAATGAATCTGTCAAATATCAATAATAAGAAGACAAAATGAACCTAATACAAATAAATGAATGCTTAATAACTCCCCTGCACATGCTCCTAAAAATCCAAACCTTCACCTGTAAATAAAACGTCCCGACCTGAAGACATCTTAATGTTATTATTTTGTTATACACACAGCGCCGCCAAGTGGAATCAAAAATGTGTTTTTATTTTAATTTTCACATACTGCACGGTGCCCTTTTGACGAATCCGACTGAAAATTAGTCAGAAAAGACTCAAGACAATGATCTTACTCTCTGCCGAATTTTGTGACGTTTTGGCAAAAGGCGTGGCTATTACGGTGCTGAAAAGTCAGATTGTACTCTGTGGCAACAAAAGCTCCGGCAACATGACTCAGATGATCCTATCTTCTCGAAGTTGTACACATTTGAGGATACTTCAGCCCTGAAGACATCTACCAACTTATTTTTCATCGTAGTAGTAGCGCCACCAACTGGTAAAAGCTAATACAAGTTATTTTCTTGGATGTTTTTCTCCGTGCAACTCAACAAGGTCGCCCTCATATATGCTCGGAGGACTGTTTCGGCCATGAGGATGTCACAATACGAAATTCATCCTTTTTCGTGAAAAGTTGTGGGAGTGGCATTGCACTGTTCGGCAATAAAACAACGCTGATTATGAGGTTCTAAATATGAACGACAACTCGTGAAACTTTACACACACATCAGGCAGAGCAAATTTATCAATATTTTATACGTTAGTTGTGCAGCTTTTTTGAAATGGCTCGCCATGGCCCTCGAGAAATGTTAAAAAAAGCAGCCCTGGTTGAGTGTTTCACCTTGCTTTTTGTAAATTTTATGGAGTACAGTGAACCCTCGGTTATCGCGGTTAATGGGGACAGAAACCACCCGCGAAAACTGAAAATCCGCGAAGTAGCGGCGCACCTTCAAAAATGCTTAAAAAAAAATACAATATATATAATAAATATATATATATATATATATATATATATATATATATATATATATGTGTATATATAGACAGAGAGAGAGAGTGAAATTCATGTTATAACAAAAAAACCAAATTATTATTAAAACGTATTATTTTTTTATTCCCCAGCCATTCTTTTTGTATTTATTTAATTACTCCGACTTTTACCTGCTGGTACGCCGTCCGGTGTGCCCTGTGAAATGAAAGGTGGCATTCTTTATTTATTTATTTATTTATTCATTTATTCATTCATAACTGACAGCTTCGCGCTCCGTTCGTGCCCGGGCGGAAGAGGTGTTCCAATTCGGCTTTACTGTGACACACGCCCGCCCTCCTGCCCCGGAGCTTCCATTCGGTTAAACTTAGGGGCCGCTTGGCACCGCCCGTGCCCGGGGAAGGTGCTCCTCTTCGGCTTACTGTGACGCGAGCATGCCCGCCTCCTCCGGAGCTTCCATTCGGTTAAACTTAGGGGCCGCTTGGAACCACCCGTGCCCGGGGAAGGTGCTCCTCTTTGGCTTACTGTGACGCGAGCATGCCCTCCTCCTCCGGAGCTTCCATTCGGTTAAACTTAGGGGCCGCTTGGCACCGCCCGTGCCCGGGGAAGGTGCTCCTCTACGGCTTAACTGCCACGCACGCCGGCCGGAGCTCTGGTACGGTCCGAACCGCGCGAAACGTCGCCACCGATCGTGTCCGGGGGAACGTGCTCTTCTTCGTCCACTCTCCTCTTCGCCCACGCTCTTCTTCGGCGCACGCCGGCCGTCTAACCGCTCCAGCGCCCGTCGTGCCGCTCGGCGAAACTACAATGCCCCCGAATATTTTTTATACCCGCGAAGCACTGAACCCGCGAAAGGTGAACCGCGAAGTAGCGAGGGTTCACTGTATGTATAAGACCAAGACCTACAAAAAAGTCTCTTGGAGCAATGAGCTAGGTTTTACAGGAAGTCGGCCATTTTGAATTTACTTAAAAGGGGCGGGTCACCACAATGGACTTTGTGTAGAAATTATTATTGGGGCCCGAGCAGCGACCGCGGCGAGGTCCCTATTGTTTATGTAGAAATTATTATTAGGGCCCGAGCAGCGACCGCTACGAGGTCCCCATTGTTTTTGTGGAAATTATTATTATTTTTATTATTATTATTATTAGGGCCCGAGCAGTGACCGCTGCGAGGTCCCTATTGTTTTTCTAGAAATTGTTATTAGGGCCCAAGCTGCGACGGCTGCGAGGTCCCTACTGTTTTTGTAGAAAATATTATTACTTTTATTATTATTATTATTATTATTATTATTAGGGCCTGAGCAGCGACCGCTGCGAAGTCCCTATTGTTTTTGTAGAAATTATTATTATTATTATTTTTCCGATTGTTCGATTGCATTTTTGACCCCCGAAACATGCACAAAAATTCACCAAACTTGGCAGTCTCATCGGGCATGGCGAAAAATTTGATATTTTAACGTCTAATATGAACAGGAAGTGAGTTATGAATTTTTGAAAGTCCGACTTTTGCCCTTTTTTGCATGTTTACAGGGGTCATTCTTTTGCACCCTGATCCTAAAGGCTTCATCTGATTGCCTTAAAATTCTGTCTGTAGCATCTTAAGACCTGGGACAAACACTGGGGCTAAAATTTTTTGTTTCCGAAATACTATATGACGGGGGCGGGGCTTCGAAGTTTTCACTTAAGATTTCCTTCGCCGCAATGGACAAAATGCTTAATAACTCTCTTGCACATGCTGCTAAAAATCCAAAACTTCACATGTACATAAAGAGTCGGTACCTGAAGACATCTATATGTTTATATTCAGTTATACACCTTGCGCCAATCAATATCATTTTTTACATTTTGACGTACTGCACGGTGCCCTTTTAACGAATCCGATTGAAAATTGGCTAGAAAAGACTCAAGACATTGATCTTACTCTATCCCTATTTTTGTGACTTTCCTTCGAAGGGCGTGGCTATTACGGTGCCGCAGAGTCTGATTATTCTCCGTGGCAACAAAAGTTCCTGCAAAATGATTCAGATGATCCATCTTCTCGAAATTTTTCACATTTGAAGATATTCAGGCCCTGAAGACGGCTGCCAACTTATTTTTGATCGCAGTGGTAGCGCCACCAACTGGTTAAAACAAATACAAATTATTTTCGTTGATGTTTTTCTCCGGGCAGGTTAACAAAATCTACCTTATATTTGCTCGGATGAGTGTTTAGGCCTTGAGGATGTCACAATACGAAAGTCTTTCGCCTTCTTCAGAGTGTCACATGATGGTGTCTTGTGACCCGTCTTTATCAGCTGATGTTCCATGAGGGCGTGACTTACCTGTCACAAGAATGAAGGCAAGTCACGCCCCCCGCTGTCCGTTAACTCCGCCAAGATGCTGCTCCAGGTGGTAGAGAGGATGAAGGCTCCCTTGTCTCTGTTCATGGTTTTTATGCCTCGCTTGCAGATCTGAATGGCCTCTCTGATCCAGCGCTGTTGTTTGTTCTCTTCGGTGCCGATGACCCTGCCCTTCTCCCGGTCCATGATGTGGTTTTCCCTTTTGCAGTGGTCAGTGATTGCTGATTTGTAATATTCATGTTGTGCTTGTTCTTTTACTGCTCTGATTTTTCATTTTTTTGACAGGTAAGTCACACCCTCATGGAACATCAGCTGATAAAGACGGGTCTCAAGACACCATCATGCGACACTCTGAAGAAGGCGAAAGACTCGCCGAAACATGTCAGGTAAAAAATTTTACCGAAAACATAATTGTCTGCTTTTAATGAATCTGTCAAATATCAATAATAAGAAGACAAAATGAACCTAATACAAATAAATGAATGCTTAATAACTCCCCTGCACATGCTCCTAAAAATCCAAACATTCACCTGTAAATAAAATGTCCCGACCTGAAGACATCTTAATGTTATTATTTTGTTATACACACAGCGCCGCCAAGTGGAATCAAAAATTTGTTTTTATTTTAATTTTCACGTACTGCACGGTGCCCTTTTGACGAATCCGACTGAAAATTAGTCAGAAAAGACTCAAGACAATGATCTTACTCTCTGCCGAGTTTTGTGACGTTTTGGCAAAAGGCGTGGCAATTACGGTGCTGAAAAGTCCGATTGTACTTTGTGGCAACAAAAGCTCCGGCAACATGACTCAGATGATCCTATCTTCTCGAAGTTGTACACATTTGAGGATACTTCAGCCCTGAAGACATCTACCAACTTATTTTTCATCGTAGTAGTAGCGCCACCAACTGGTAAAAGCTAATACAAGTTATTTTCTTGGATGTTTTTCTCCGTGCAACTCAACAAGGTCGCCCTCATATATGCTCGGAGGACTGTTTCGGCCATGAGGATGTCACAATACGAAATTCATCCTTTTTCGTGAAAAGTTGTGGGAGTGGCATTGCACTTTTTGGCAATAAAACAACGCTGATTATGAGGTTCTAAATATGAACGACAACTCGTGAAACTTGACACACACATCAGGCAGAGCAATTTTATACGTTAGTTGTGCAGCTTTTTTGAAATGGCTCGCCATGGCCCTCGAGAAATGTTCAAAAAAGCAGCCCTGGTTGAGTGTTTCACCTCGCTTTTTGTAAATTTTATGGAGTACAGTGAACCCTCGGTTATCGCGGTTAATGGGGACCGAGACCACCCGCGGAAACTGAAAATCCGCGAAGTAGCGGCGCACCTTCAAAAATGCTTAAAAGAAAATACAATATATATAATAAATATATATATATATATATATATATATATATGTATATATATATATATATATATGTATATATATGTACATATATATATATATATATGTATATATATATATACGGGGAGAGAGAGAGAGAGAGAGAGTGAAATTCATGTTATAACAAAAAAAACAAATTATTATTAAAACGTATTATTTTTTTATTCCCCAGCCATTCTTTTTGTATTTATTTAATTACTGTGAGGATCGCTCCCCAGCCGGGGCTGGGAAGCGGTGTGGGTGGATCCTTAAAGCGCAGACAAGGGAAAATTTGGTAGGAACAATATTTATTGTGGCCGGCAAAAAACAATTGGCAGGCGATAGGCAAGGAGGGTTGCTATCAATAATAATAGAGGGTCTATACTTACAGACGTCGGGAGACGTGAACGGAAAACGCTGGGGGAACAATCTTCCCCCAGGAAAAGCAAAACGAGTAACAAAAGGAGCTTGCAATGCAAGAAAACCGAAAACAAGAATGTCCTTCCTCCAAAGGGTAAGGTTAAATCCAATCATCGAAAAAACACAAAGCGAGCCGAAACGTAGCTGTAGAAATAAACAAGGTAACAACATACACGACAAATACACGGAGCAAAGTTGGCAAAGACTGTAGCAAGGCACAAGGCGAGAGCAAGTAGGTCAATAATCCGACACGCAGGTTTGCGTGTCGGAGGCTTAAATAGTCCGTAATCAAGGCATGATGGGTTGCAGCTGGGCCGTCTCGCGAACGCGTCCGCTCGTGGCCGCGTTGCCGAGCAACGCGCCGTCGACCACGCCCACTCGGCTGCAACACAAAGGCACGATCGTGACAGTACCCCCCCCTTAACGGACGCCCCTTGGCGTACTACCTGGTTTCGTTGGGTGGGCGTTGTGGTAATCTCGTAGTAGAGATGGACACATGATCCAGGAGCGAGGGATCCATTGCCGTTCTTCTGGGCCATAGCCCTCCCAGTCGACCAGGTACTGAGTCCCCCTTCCCCTGCGCCTGGAGTCCAAGATCTCCTTTACCGTGTAGACTGGGTCGCCGTCAATGATCCTAGGAGGCGGTGGCGGGGCGGCGGGCGGCACCAGCGGGCAGGTAGGGGCCAGCTTGATGAAAGACACGTGGAACACGGGGTGTATCTTCATGGTGGGGGGTAATTTGAGGCGGACCGAGACCGGGTTGATGATGGCTGCGACTTCGAACGGGCCCACGTAACGTGGCCCTAGCTTGCGGGATGATCCAGCCAGATTAAGGTCTCGTGTGGACAGCCATACCTTGTCGCCGATCTTGTAGCCCGGGGCTGGACGGCGGCGACGGTCAGCGATGCGCCGGTTCCGCTGCGTGGTGCGTGACAGGGCGGCCCGAGCCTCTTTCCATGCCCGGTGGGCTCGCTTTAGGTGCTGCTGGACCGAGGGTACCTCTTCAGAACCGGGTTGGGACGGAAACAGCGGAGGTTGGTACCCGTAGGCGGTCTGGAATGGTGATTGACCTGTGGCTGAGGAGATCAGAGTATTGTGAGCGTACTCGATCCATGGCAGATGATCGACCCAGGTGGCCGGCTGGTCCATGCAGACGCAGCGGAGCGCGGACTCAAGGTCCTGATTGGCGCGCTCCGATTGCCCGTTGGTCTGCGGGTGGTAGCCTGAGGAGAGACTGGATGTAGCCCCGAGGCACTGGCAGAATTTCTTCCATACCTGGGAGACGAACTGCGGGCCTCGGTCGGACACCAAGTCGTCCGGGATGCCATGGAGTCGAACCACGTGTTGGACCAGCAGGTTGGCTGTTTCGAGGGCTGTCGGGAGCTTGGGTAGCGCAACGAAATGGGCGGCCTTGGAGAAGCGGTCCACTATGGTCAAGACGACCGTTTGCCCGCGGGAAACGGGCAGGCCAGTGACAAAGTCCAGTGAAATGTTGGACCAGGGGCGCGCCCGAACGGGAAGCGGGTGCAGTAGGCCCGCCGGGGGCTGGTGCGATGCCTTGCTGGCAGCGCATTGTGGACAGGCTTGTATGTACGCGTCACGTCTCTTTTGAGCGACGGCCACCAAAAGCGTTGGGCGATCAGGCCCAGGGTGCGGCGTATGCCCGGGTGGCAGGCCAACTTGGAGGCATGGCCCCACTGGATCACCTCCGCCCGGTCTCGAGTCGGCACGAACAGGCGCCCGGGAGGACACTCCGTTGGCGCCCCACTTTCCTCCTGGGCTTCTCGGATTCGCCGCTCGATCTCCCATTGCAGGCCCCCCACCAAGCGATGACTGGGCACCACGCTCGCCGGCCCCTCTTCGTCTTCCCAGGCGTCGTGGATGCGTGACAGTGCGTCGGGTTTGGTGTTGCGTGCCCCCGGCCGGTAAGTCATGGTATAATTGAAGCGGCTGAGGATCAAGGCCCACCGCGCCAGCCGGGGGTTCAGTCTTTTCATGTGGCGGATGTATGACAGGTTCTTGTGGTCCGTAAAAATGATGAATGGCTCCTGGGTGCCCTCCAGCCAGTGCCGCCATTCCTGCAGGGCCAGGATCACGGCCAGGAGTTCTCGGTTGCCCACATCGTAGTTGGCCTCCGCTGGGGAGAGGCAGCGAGAGAAAAAGGCGCAGGGGTGCAGACGTTGGTCGACCGGGGACCGCTGCGACAGGACGGCCCCCACTCCCGAATCAGAGGCGTCCACCTCTACAACAAAAGGAAGATCGGTGTTAGGGTGGTGCAATACGGGAGGGTTTGTGAATGCCTTTTTTAAATCCGCGAACGCCCCCTCGGCTTCCCTGTCCCAGGCGAAACGAATCTTCGTCGAGGTGAGGCGAGTGAGCGGCAGCGCCCGGCGGCTATAGTCTTTGATGAAGCGGCGATAGAAATTCGCGAACCCTAGGAATCTCTGCAGCTGTTTGCGTGTAGTGGGCACCGGCCACTCCACGACGGCGCGCGTCTTGGCCGGGTCGGCCTTTAATTGCCCGTTTTCTACTATGAATCCTAGGAACGAAACCGAGGTTTTGTGGAATTCACATTTTTCTGCCTTAACGTATAATTTGTTTTCTAGGAGTCGTTGTAAAATGGATCGCACGTGGAGGTGGTGTTCTTTTAGGGACCGAGAGAAAATAAGGATATCGTCCAGGTAGACAAAACAACAAACATTGAGCATATCCCTGAGGACGTCATTAATGAGAGCTTGGAACACCGCGGGTGCATTTGATAACCCAAAGGGCATGACCAGGTACTCAAAATGTCCCAGTGGGGTTTTAAACGCGGTCTTCCACTCATCCCCTTCTCTAATGCGGACCAGGTGGTACGCGCTGCGGAGGTCTAATTTTGAAAAGACTGTCGCGGATTGCAGAGGAGCGAAGGCCGAGTCCAGGAGGGGCAGTGGGTAGCGATTTTTAACAGTGATCGCGTTTAGTTCTTTGTAATCGACGCAGGGGCGGAGGGATTTATCTTTCTTTTCTACAAAGAAGAGCCCGGCTCCTACCGGAGACGTGGATGGTCGTATCAATCCCGCCGCGAGGGATTCCGTTATGTAATCCTTCATCGCCGCCTGCTCGGGTTGCGAGACCTTGTACAACCGTACCGACGGCAGGACGGGGTCGGGCACTAGGTCGATCGCGCAGTCGTATGGGCGGTGCGGCGGAAGTGATTTGGCTTTTTCTTTGCTAAAAACGGCGCGGAGGTCGTGGTAAACGCTAGGCACGTTTTCAAGCTCGATTTCTACCTCGGGGGCCGCCCGGGGCCGCACGCCCTCTCCGGCTGACCGTAGGCAGTGCGCGTAGCAAAAAGGGCTCCAATTCTGGAGGGAGAGCCGGCTCCAGTCGATGATCGGGTTGTGTGCGGTTAGCCATGGGATTCCCAATACGACTGGGGCGGACCTGGCGGGCATGACAAAAAACGAACGCCTTTCTATGTGGTTGCCTGACAACTTCAGCGTAAGAGGTTCGGTTAGCCGTCGGATGTCGGCCAGCACGCGACCATCGAGGTCATAAAGTTTCTCCGATTTGTGGAGCTCGGTGACCTCACAACCGAGTTGGGCCACTAAACCCGCGTCTATAAAGCAGTCATCGGCCCCGGAGTCAATCAGCGCGCAAACTTTAACACTCCCGTTAAGCCCTGTGATTTCTCCGTCCATCTCAAGTCTCAGGGTGGTCCCGGCACTGTCCTGTCCCTCCGCCGCGCTGGCGGGCTGTTCTTGCCGGGGACCTGGAGCCGCGGAGGTGCGCCCCGCGGACTCGCAGTGAGCGGGGCGACGAGGGGATGACTCTAGGCGGTCGGCCATCTCCGCGCACTCTGCTACTCTGTGTCCCTGTTGACCGCAGTAGAAGCACGCCCCTGTGCTGCGCCGGCGCTGCCTCTCTCGTAGGTCCGGACGGCGCGGAGGCGCCCCCCTGGGCTCGTCGACGGGCGGCCACCCGGGAGACCGAGTGTGAGGATGGGTCGAGCGGCGCTGCTCCCTCGCCTGCTCTCGAGGGTGCTCCCGCGACGCCAGGCGGCTGGCCCCCATCTGCATGGGCTCGTCGGCGGGCGCAGGTTCGGGTAACCGGAATCGTGGCAGCTCGGCGTGGCGCTGCTCCACCCCTCGCTCTCGACGACGCTCTCGAAGGCGGTTGTCCAGACGAATCGCCAGGGTGATCAGCTCCTCCAGCGTCTCAGCGTCGTCGCGGGCTGCCAGCTCGTCCTTGAGGGCCGGGTTCAGACCCCTCCGGAAAACGGACCTCAGGGCGCAGTCGTCGAATCCACTCTCCGCTGCTCGGGTGCGGAAGGTGATCGAGTACTCGGCAACTGACCGTGCCCCCTGGATAGAGTCCAGTAATTCAGAAAGGCGGGGAACGAGGAGCTGATCTCGGGACGCGTGTTGCTCACGGCCATGGCCCATGCACTCGCTTGACCAGTCAGGAGGCTCATCATAAATGCTACTTTTGAGCTGTCTAGCGCATAGGTTCGGGGCTGCTGGTCAAAAATCAGCCTACAATGATGAATAAATGGGCCGCAAAGGCCAGGCTCTCCGCCGTAGCGGTCGGGATGAGCCAGGTTAGGCTCCTTAACCGGGTAACCTGGGGGCGGAGCCCCGGAAGGGGGATCGACCGGGTTGGGAACCGGCGAGGCAGGGTGAACTGGGGTACTCAGTCGGGCCCCTAGGCTCATGAGTTGCTGGACCAGTTGGCCGACCGCGACGCGCAGGGTCGCGAGCTCGGTCGCCTGTTGGCCCACTAGGCGTCCTTGGCTGGTCAAGGCATGAAAAATTTTCTCCTTGTCTGCAGAATCCATGGTCGGATTATTCTGTGAGGATCGCTCCCCAGCCGGGGCTGGGAAGCGGTGTGGGTGGATCCTTAAAGCGCAGACAAGGGAAAATTTGGTAGGAACAATATTTATTGTGGCCGGCAAAAAACAATTGGCAGGCGATAGGCAAGGAGGGTTGCTATCAATAATAATAGAGGGTCTATACTTACAGACGTCGGGAGACGTGAACGGGAAACGCTGGGGGAACAATCTTCCCCCAGGAAAAGCAAAACGAGTAACAAAAGGAGCTTGCAATGCAAGAAAACCGAAAACAAGAATGTCCTTCCTCCAAAGGGTAAGGTTAAATCCAATCATCGAAAAAACACAAAGCGAGCCGAAACGTAGCTGTAGAAATAAACAAGGTAACAACATACACGACAAATACACGGAGCAAAGTTGGCAAAGACTGTAGCAAGGCACAAGGCGAGAGCAAGTAGGTCAATAATCCGACAGGTTTGCGTGTCGGAGGCTTAAATAGTCCGTAATCAAGGCATGATGGGTTGCAGCTGGGCCGTCTCGCGAACGCGTCCGCTCGTGGCCGCGTTGCCGAGCAACGCGCCGTCGACCACGCCCACTCGGCTGCAACACAAAGGCACGATCGTGACAATTACTCCGACTTTTACCTGCTGGTACGCCGTCCGGTGTTCCCTGTGAAATGAAAGGTGGCATTCTTTATTTATTTATTTATTTATTCATTTATTCATTCATAACTGACAGCTTCGCGCTCCGTTCGTGCCCGGGCGGAAGAGGTGTTCCAATTCGGCTTAACTGTGACACACGCCCGCCCTCCTCCCCCGGAGCTTCCATTCGGTTAAACTTAGGGGCCGCTTGGCACCGCCCGTGCCCGGGGAAGGTGCTCCTCTTCGGCTTACTGTGACGCGAGCATGCCCGCCTCCTCCGGAGCTTCCATTCGGTTAAACTTAGGGGCCGCTTGGAACCGCCCGTGCCCGGCGAAGGTGCTCCTCTTCGGCTTACTGTGACGCGAGCATGCCCTCCTCCTCCGGAGCTTCCATTTGGTTAAACTTAGGGGCCGCTTGGAACCGCCCGTGCCCGGGGAAGGTGCTCCTCTTCGGCTTACTGTGACGCGAGCATGCCCTCCTCCTCCAGAGCTTCCATTCGGTTAAACTTAGGGGCCGCTTGGCACCGCCCGTGCCCGGGGACGGTGCTCCTCTATGGCTTAACTGCCACGCACGCCGGCCGGAGCCCTGGTACGGTCCGAACCGCGTGAAACGTCGCCACCGATCGTGTCCGGGGGAACGTGCTCTTCTTCGTCCACTCTCCTCTTCGCCCACGCTCTTCTTCGGCGCACGCCGGCCGTCTAACCGCTCCAGCGCCCGTCGTGCCGCTCGGCGAAACTACAATGCCCCCGAATATTTTTTATACCCGCGAAGCACTGAACCCGCGAAAGGTGAACCGCGAAGTAGCGAGGGTTCACTGTATGTATAAGACCAAGACCTACAAAAAAGTCTCTTGGAGCAATGAGCTAGGTTTTACAGGAAGTCGGCCATTTTGAATTTACTTAAAAGGGGCGGGTCACCACAATGGACTTTGTGTAGAAATTATTATTGGGGCCCGAGCAGCGACCGCGGCGAGGTCCCTATTGTTTATGTAGAAATTATTATTAGGGCCCGAGCAGCAACCGCTACGAGGTCCCCATTGTTTTTGTGGAAATTATTATTATTATTATTATTAGGGCCCGAGCAGTGACCGCTGCGAGGTCCCTATCGTTTTTCTAGAAATTGTTATTAGGGCCCGAGCTGCGACGGCTGCGAGGTCCCTAATGTTTTTGTAGAAAATATTATTACTTTTATTATTATTATTATTATTATTATTAGGGCCTGAGCAGCGAGCGCTGCGAAGTCGCTATTGTTTTTGTTGAAATTATTATTATTATTATTTTTCCGATTGTTCGATCGCATTTTTGACCCCCGAAACATGCACAAAAACTCACCAAACTTGGCAGTCTCATCGGGCATGGCGAAAAATTTGATATTTTAACGTCTAATATGAACAGGAAGTGAGTTATGAATTTTTGAAAGTCCGACTTTTGCCCTTTTTTGCATGTTTACAGGGGTCATTCTTTTGCACCCTGATCCTAAAGGCTTCATCTGATTGCCTTAAAATTCTGTCTGTAGCATCTTAAGACCTGGGACAAACACTGGGGCTAAAATCTTTTGTTTCCGAAATACTATATGACGGGGGCGGGGCTTCAAAGTTTTCACTTAAGATTTCCTTCGCCGCAATGGACAAAATGCTTAATAACTCTCATGCACATGCTGCTAAAAATCCAAAACTTCACATGTACATAAAGAGTCGGTACCTGAAGACATCTATATGTTTATATTCTGTTATACACCTTGCGCCAATCAATATCATTTTTTACATTTTGACGTACTGCACGGTGCCCTTTTAACGAATCCGATTGAAAATTGGCTAGAAAAGACTCAAGACATTGATCTTACGCTATCCCTATTTTTGTGACTTTCCTTCGAAGGGCGTGGCTATTGCGGTGCCGCAGAGTCTGATTATTCTCCGTGGCAACAAAAGTTCCTGCAAAATGATTCAGATGATCCATCTTCTCGAAATTTTTCACATTTGAGGATATTCAGGCCCTGAAGACGGCTGCCAACTTATTTTTGATCGCAGTGGTAGCGCCACCAACTGGTTAAAACAAATACAAATTATTTTCGTTGATGTTTTTCTCCGGGCAGGTTCACAAAATCTACCTTATATTTGCTCGGATGAGTGTTTAGGCCTTGAGGATGTCACAATACGAAAGTCTTTCGCCTTCTTCAGAGTGTCACATGATGGTGTATTGTGACCCGTCTTTATCAGCTGATGTTCAATGAGGGCGTGACTTACCTGTCACAAGAATGAAGGCAAGTCACACCCCCCGCTGTCCGTTCACTCCGCCAAGATGCTGCTCCAGGTGGTCGAGAGGATAAAGGCTCCCTTGTCTCTGTTCATGGTTTTTATGCCTCGCTTGCAGATCTCAATGGCCTCTCTGATCCAGCGCTGTTGTTTGTTCTCTTCGGTGCGGATGACCCTGCCCTTCTCCCGGTCCATGATGTGGTTTTCCCTTTTGCAGTGGTCAGTGATTGCTGATTTGTAATGTTCATGTTGTGCTTATTCTTTTACTGCTCTGATTTTTAATTTTTTTGACAGGTAAGTCACACCCTCATGGAACATCAGCTGATAAAGACGGGTCTCAAGACACCATCATGCGACACTCTGAAGAAGGCGAAAGACTCGCCGAAACATGTCAGGTAAAAAATTTACCTAAAACATAATTGTCTGCTTTTAATGAATCAGTCAAATATCAATAATAAGAAGACAAAATGAACCTAATACAAATAAATGAATGCTTAATAACTCCCCTGCACATGCTCCTAAAAATCCAAACCTTCACCTGTAAATAAAATGTCCCGACCTGAAGACATCTTAATGTTATTATTTTGTTATACACACAGCGCCGCCAAGCTGAATCAAAAATTTGTTTTTATTTTAATTTTCACGTACTGCACGGTGCCCTTTTGACGAATCCGACTGAAAATTAGTCAGAAAAGACTCAAGACAATGATCTTACTCTCTGCCGAGTTTGTGACGTTTTGGCAAAAGGCGTGGCTATTACGGTGCTGAAAAGTCCGATTGTACTTTGTGGCAACAAAAGCTCCGGCAACATGACTCAGATGATCCTATCTTCTCGAAGTTGTACACATTTGAGGATACTTCAGCCCTGAAGACATCTACCAACTTATTTTTCATCGTAGTAGTAGCGCCACCAACTGGTAAAAGCTAATACAAGTTATTTTCTTGGATGTTTTTCTCCGTGCAACTCAACAAGGTCGCCCTCATATATGCTCGGAGGACTGTTTCGGCCATGAGGATGTCACAATACGAAATTCATCCTTTTTCGTGAAAAGTTGTGGGAGTGGCATTGCACTGTTTGGCAATAAAACAACGCTGATTATGAGGTTCTAAATATGAACGACAACTCGTGAAACTTGACACACACATCAGGCAGAGCAAATTTATAAATATTTTATACGTTAGTTGTGCAGCTTTTTTGAAATGGCTCGCCATGGCCCTCGAGA
This sequence comes from Idiotropiscis lumnitzeri, assembly GCF_059441095.1. Taxonomy (NCBI): domain Eukaryota; kingdom Metazoa; phylum Chordata; class Actinopteri; order Syngnathiformes; family Syngnathidae; genus Idiotropiscis; species Idiotropiscis lumnitzeri. The sequence goes on along the minus strand of NW_028283716.1, from coordinate 330,856 downwards.
AATGTTCAAAAAAGCAGCCCTGGTTGAGTGTTTCACCTCGCTTTTTGTAAATTTTATGGAGTACAGTGAACCCTCGGTTATCGCGGTTAATGGGGACCGAGACCACCCGCGGAAACTGAAAATCCGCGGAGTAGCGGCGCACCTTAAAAAATGCTTAAAAGAAAATACAATATATATAATAAATATATATATATAATAAATATATATATATATATATATATATATATACGGGGGGAGAGAGAGAGAGAGAGAGAGAGTGAAATTCATGTTATAACAAAAAAACCAAATTATTATTAAAACGTATTATTTTTTTATTCCCCAGCCATTCTTTTTGTATTTATTTAATTACTCCGACTTTAACCTGATGGTACGCCGTCCGGTGTGCCCTGTGAAAAAAAGGTGGCATTCTTTATTTATTTATTCTTTCATAACGGACAGCCTCGCGCTCCGCTCGTGCCCGGGCGGAAGAGGTGCTCCAATTCGGCTTAACTGTGACACACGCCCGACCTCCTCCCCCGGAACTTCCATTCGGTTAAACTTAGGGGCCGCTTGGCACCGCCCGTGCCCGGGGAAGGTGCTCCTCTTCGGCTTACTGTGACGCGAGCATGCCCTCCTCCTCCGGAGCTTCCATTCAGTTAAACGTAGGGGCCGCTTGGAACCGCCCGTGCCCGGGGAAGGTGCTCCTCTTCGGCTTACTGTGACGCGAGCATGCCCTCCTCCTCCGGAGCTTCCATTCGGTTAAACTTAGGGGCCGCTTGGAACCGCCCGTGCCCGGGGAAGGTGCTCCTCTTCGGCTTACTGTGACGCGAGCATGCCCTCCTCCTCCGGAGCTTCCATTTGGTTAAACTTAGGGGTCGCTTGGCACCGCCCGTGCCCGGGGAAGTGTTAAAGAAATTTAAGTTTGTATGTTCATCTGTTAGTTTTGTTGTTTAGTTTGTCATCTTAGCAAGTTTCAAACTATAACTAATCTTACAGGCCCCCTTTGTTGCACATGCATTCGTATCTTTCTGGCCTCTAATTAAACTTTCGACAGCTACGGGTGCCAGGTACGGCCTCATCGCGAATGTGACTCCCCAACGCCAGAACCCTTTTCTGTAAACACCTCCCTTGGGGTGTTGATGACCCCTTTAACCCTTCGTAGATAATGTTGGGGCCCGAGGCCTCTTAAGGCTGTAACTTATGCATTTAGGGAGGTCCAACACAAGGCTTGGTATTTCTAAAGCAACAATATCGTCATGGCCATAAAATAAGTTCAACATGTTAAGCCTTGTGAAAATACACTACACAGGTCAAATGAAGTTCAGAGTGAACATGCTCCCTTTTGCTGTTAGAATAAGCAGAAGTATGAACAAAAGGTGTCTTGTAAGCTGAAACCGTTAGAATAGGCAGGAAGAGGGTGGGCAAGTGGGATGGAGTCAAATGTCAAGTTTTCCATTCTGTATGTATTGCATATTCAAATTGCTTATGCTGATGCAAATAAAAACCATGTGTGCAGTCGAACACGCTGGCTTCGCCTCGGAGTTCGAGGGCTGCCCAGCGCGGAAATGACAGACAATCTTGGCTGGTTGATTCATTTGTTCAGGCTTGTTTTGATAGAAACATCCTTAACATTACTTGGTCCTTCGAATGCCGGATGAAAACGTGTGATCTGCGGTGGACGATTGACGACGACTGAAAACGGCGCCATCGTGAAAAGTCCTCTCTTCCAGGAGGCCGGTCCTCGGCCATCCTCCACCGGAGAGAACACAGACTTCATCCATGAACCGCGAGTGTCTCGACCAGCGGAGAGATTGTCACAGGTCAGTGGTTGTATACAACAGATAGTAAAAAACTTTTTGGGGTTTTTGAAGGATAGTAGGGTTTCAGGGAGTTCCTTTACCCGAAGAGATAGTACATCTTAGCTTAGCTATTTTCTGGAAGAAATACAGATTTAACTTTGCTATTTTGGAAGACTTGTTGGAAGACTCGGACAGTACAGAATTAACTGTTGTTTATTCTGGAAGGCAGATTAAGGCATTCCTTGTCTGGTAGAGAGTACAAGTGTAGTTGATTATATCTGCTCGGATAGTACAGAATTAACTGTTGTTTTTTCTGGAAGACAGATTTAGGGGTCCTTATTTCTGGTAGAGTACAGATGTAATTATTACTATATTTGGAAGTGATAGTACAACGTTTGTTATTTATAGAAGACGAAAATAGTTTATCTATTTTCACAGACACAGAACTGATCAATCTGTGAGTGTGTATGTGTATTGTATGAATGTCCAACGTTTGAGAAATCTAAAACTGACCGAGGGTTGTGAGTAAAAACACCCAGGAATACCCGCTCCAAATTGGGAGTAGAAGCTTGGTATTCAACCCAAAGTCAGGCAATTTGAATTTTTCTCAACACTGAGGAACCATAACTAGACACCATAACAATTAAGACTGTCAGAAATGGCGGCAGAATTGATGAAGGAAGTTAACTGTCAACTTTCCGAATTTGAAATAAAGGAAAAATGTAGGTTAGTTGAAATTGAAAAATATTGATTAGCTTCTCGTTTGTAGCTGTTCAATGTTGAGAACTGTGTGTGTTGTTTTGTGGGCCCGTGTATTTGTCTGAGTCTGACTATGTGTGTGTGTGAGAACAAAGAAGAGAAAGGGTGGGGGTTGAGTCAGTGAGCTGGAGTGTGTGCGATTGGGGATTACTAATACCACTTGGTATTTTATCCCATGTAATACAGTAGGATTATAAACAGCAGACTGTTGTGGATGTAATAGACAAGAAATCTCCACCTGAAAAAGTTGAAGTGAGAATTGCCACAACAGGAAAATTGAGTTGCTGTCCTACTGATGAGAAACCAGTTTTTAGAACACCCTAGGTGTTGACAAACTGGTCCAATTTTCTAAAATTGGGGTATTGGGTAGTATAGTAAAGTCCAGGGAAACTTTGCAGTGTAGAGATTGGAAGTTAATAAGAAAAGAAAAGGAATGTGTAAAGAAAGAAAAAGAATGTGTAGAAAAGGGAAAGGAACAATTAATGTTCCATAGAAAGGATTGATGAAGTCCAAATGATAGGGCAAGTGAGAAAGGTGTCATAGGCAGATTTGCAAGTGGAAAACTGTATAGAGTAACAGAATTAGAACCTATGTGGTTGAGGGATGTAAGACACTGAGTTGGTTGCATGAATTGAAAGAGAGAAGTAGGTGTTATGAAAGATGGAATGAAGGTTTTGAAAGTGAACATGAGGAATCTTTGCAAAAGCATAGGTGTTTCCTGATTTTGAATTTTAAGTGGTGTCAAACCTGAGGTGCGGGGGCAGAATTTGGTTCTCTAACTGAGAGGCAAGGTAGGTTGAGAAGGAAAAGCGTAAGTGAAATAGGATGAGCGGAAAGTTAAGAGGGGGTTGGAGATGACTGAGAGGTAAAGTAGGTTGGGCAGATGCCAGAAGGAAAGCGTAAGTGAATTGGAACGAGCGGAAAGTTTAGGGGGAAGGAGCTGTTGCCATTGGCTTGAGATTGCCTGCTCGTAAATTGGCAGGGAGGAGTGGCCAGTAAACTGGAGCCTTTGGTAGGGGGCGTAACCCCTGGCAGCTTGGTTGCCTGGGGACCGCGTGATTGGCGTATGAACAGTGAGGCCCCCCCCCTCCCTTCTTTTTCTGCTGTGAGCGTCTAGGATAGGCTTGCACACGAGGGCGGCCAAGGAGAAGACGAGTAATTTACATAATGAATGAAGGGTTTGAGAACTTGTTTTAAGGAAGTGTACGATTGGGAAAATGAATGACTAGGCCGGGACCCCAGTGGGGCTTCGGACTGCGAGTTGATGTCCAAACCTCTGGATTCCCCCTCTGACAGTGACAACAGTGAGGACATTGAGGAAGATATTAAACATATGTTTGACCTCGAGAATTACTTAATGCGTCATCAAACTGAACCGATGAGATGCAGCTGTTAAAAAAGGCAGTCACATATTTAGGCCGCATTTTGACTGAAAAGGGGCGCATTTTTGGTGACAAGCAAAAAGAAGGCGTTGCCCGAGCCCTAAAACCAATAACAAAGAAGTAAATGATGTCCCTTATAGGTGTACGCAATTATTGCCAGGCATGGATTGCAAAGTACTTAGAAATCACACGACTATTGCTGGACATCATTTATGACAAGCCAATGACATTTGAGGAAAAAAAAAATGTTTGAACACTTGAGGTTGACAAGCTTTTGAACTTGTCAAGTGTGAACTCATTGATTAAGATGTATTAGCACTACCAAATTACTATGAGCCATTTGAGCAAACAGTGACTGCAAAAAATGGTTTCATGACCTTGTGTGGCTGCAGACGCGCAGGGCTCATGAAATCACTTGCATATTAGTCACAACAATTGGATCAAGCAGCCTTCACCCACCACATTCACATTGCACGGCGACCTAATTGTCACATTACACTGATAAGGTGCGCTCAGCCCAGCGTCACTTTTTCCCGCACCAGTAGAAGGCACACCACACGACTGTGGAAGCCGAGTCCAAATTACCACCAAACAGCGACCTGACCTCTTGGACACCTTTCTCCCGACTGGAGAGACAGTTTTTTGACGGCCGCAAAGGGGTGGGAATTTTTTTTTTAACAAAGCATTTTGTTTCAAGGGATATTAAAATCTGTATGTGCAGGACAAGCAGCAGAAACTTCTGTGCTGATCCAGAATTGTAAGATGTTTTCTAAAAAACATTTTACAATTTGGACTGACTGCCAAGATATATGTTTATGTGTTCTGTCGACATTGGGCAAACGGCGTTTTAAAAAATCACAAAAGATGAAAGAAAAGTTGTGCATAAAGCACGTCTAAATAAGTATTTGTAAATGCAAAATTTTCTGAACAGAAAATGAAACGATTACAATTGAATACTGCCTCGCTGACAATGCAGCAAGGGGTAATGCACACACACACACACACACACACACGCAGCAAATCAACTTGACAATTTGATCTCACGCCAGGGAAAAATACACCACTAATTGAATGCACACATTGGGAGAAAAAAGGTGCAAACATTGCTGAGGAGTAGAGGAGTAACATGAGTGACACATGTGTGTCAACAGGGGGAAGTATGATATGAAATTGTTCCCACATATAGACTTTTCAACAAAAAACTTTTTTTTAGACAAAGTGTTAGTTGTTTGGGTTGCAATATTGTTTGGTTATAATTAATGTGTTTTCAAAATGGATTACGTTGTTTCCAACAACACATGATGATGTTAAAACAGTTGGAAAAAGTGTTGTGTAATCGAATTATCCTGACATTTGGAATTTCAAGAGTGATTTAAAGTGAAAATGATGCATTTTGTGAATAATGTTTGTAACAAGTGGGACAGTTGTTGCAAAATTGACTCAAAGCGTCATTTTGCATACAGTCTGCAGGACTTGTGGAACGCACGAATGGAACTGACTTATCAAGACAAAGAAAAAAAAAAGAGACAATGGCCAGACTGTGTTTCAATCACAGCAATGAGGATAGTGCCAGCCGAAGGAAGGACACTATCCCCTTTTTATCCTATATGGCCTCACACATAGACTCTCAGGTTCATCAGAACCACCAGCGACTGGCACATCTGTCCCAGTCCACATGAAAGACATGTTTGACCACAATTACTGGCCAGTGTGTTTTGATCCACAGATAAACCACGTCCATGTGGGAGACCAACTCTTCCTCAAGGTGCTGAAACGACCTCGTTGGGACAGTGAACGCTGGGACGGCCCTCATCAGGTGATTGCAGTGACCCCGACGGCAGCAAAGGTCGAGGGGCGTGGCGGCTGGAACCATCAGTCGCAGTGCAAGCTTCTCCGGTCCCTGCTGAAGGCTGAGCGACGCAAGTCCCTTGGAGAGGATCTCCACCACGTACACTCCAATGTACCAACAAAAGACCACAGTTGGAAAGAGGGTTTTCCGTGGCAAACACACCCCTCTCGGAAGGATGGAGCAAGCCGCCGAACAGCAACTGGGCACTGCCCTGTCGACCAGATGCATCATCTACTTCCTTGCAGGGCTGTGCCTGGTCAGCGCACAACCTCGAGACCAGGACAACGTCAAACGCAGACGAGTTGCACAGGCGCAGACTGCTGACTACACGCACATCAAATAAAACCTGCAGCCTCTGAAAAAACGCTCAAGGTCACTGATTCATGTAACTTGCATCACAGAAAAGAGTTGCAGTTGTGAATGTTTGATGTTCCGGGTTTATTTTGTACATACATGTATTGGACCAAAAACTGCATTAGCTTTGCTTTATTATCTTTTAATTGTTATTATTTTTTTGGGCTTCTCGTTCGGGGCATGGGTTTCTACCCTTTTCTCCAAGAATTTTTGAGTTTTTGGGTAGTTTTTCTCCCCCCTCAAGCGACAGCCTTTGATGATGAGATTTGAAACTTGATAAACAGGAGGGATATGTTAAAGAAATTTAAGTTTGTATGTTCATCTGTTAGTTTTGTTGTTTAGTTTGTCATCTTAGCAAGTTTCAAACTATAACTAATCTTACAGGCCCCCTTTGTTGCACATGCATTCGTATCTTTCTGGCCTCTAATTAAACTTTCGACAGCTACGGGTGCCAGGTACGGCCTCCTCGCGAATGTGACTCCCCAACGCCAGAACCCTTTTCTGTAAACACCTCCCTTGGGGTGTTGATGACCTCTTTAACCCTTCGTAGATAATGTTGGGGCCCGAGGCCTCTTAAGGCTGTAACTTCTGCATTTAGGGAGGTCCAACACAAGGCTTGGTATTTCTAAAGCAACAATATCGTCATGGCCATAAAATAAGTTCAACACGTTAAGCCTTGTGAAAATACACTACACAGGTCAAATGAAGTTCAGAGTGAACTTTTGCTGTTAGAATAAGCAGAAGTATGAACAAAAGGTGTCTTGTAAGCTGAAACCGTTAGAATAGGCAGGAAGAGGGTGGGCAAGTGGGATGGAGTCAAATGTCAAGTTTTCCATTCTGTATGTATTGCATATTCAAATTGCTTATGCTGATGCAAATAAAAACCATGTGTGCAGTCGAACACGCTGGCTTCGCCTCGGAGTTCGAGGGCTGCCCCGCGCGTAAATGACAGACAATCTTGGCTGGTTGATTCATTTGTTCAGGCTTGTTTTGATAGAAACATCCTTAACAGGAAGGTGCTCCTCTACGGCTTAACTGCCACGCACGCCGGCCGGAGCTCTGGTACGGTCCGAACCGCGCGAAACGTCGCCACCGATCGTGTCCGGGGGAACGTGCTCTTCTTCGTCCACTCTCCTCTTCGCCCACGCTCTTCTTCGGCGCACGCCGGCCGTCTAACCGCTCCAGCGCCCTGTCGTGCCGCTCGGCGAAACTACAATGCCCCCGAATATTTTTTAGACCCGCGAAGCACTGAACCCACGAAAGGTGAACCGCGAAGTAGCGAGGGTTCACTGTATGTATAAGACCAAGACCTACAAAAAAGTCTCTTGGAGCAATGAGCTAGGTTTTACAGGAAGTCGGCCACTTTGAATTTACTTAAAAGGGGGCGGGTCACCACAATGGACTTTGTGTAGAAATTATTATTGGGGCCCGAGCAGCGACCGCGGCAAGGTCCCTATTGTTTTTGTAGAAATTATTATTCGGGCCCGAGCAGCGACCGCTACGAGGTCCCCATTGTTTTTGTCGAAATCATTATTATTTTTATTATTATTATTAGGGCCCGAGCAGTGGCCGCTGCGATGTCCCTATTGTTTTTCTAGAAATTGTTATTAGGGCCCGAGCTGCGACGGCGGCGAGGTCCCTATTGTTTTTGTAGAAATTATTATTAGGGCCCGAGCAGCGACCGCTACGAGGTCCCCATTAACCGCGATAACCGAGGGTTCACTGTATTACTCTTACTCGATCTTGGCGCCGCTTTTGACACTTGATCATAACATATTATTAAAACGCCTTGAAACTTGTGTTGGCATTTCAGGTTCAGCGCTTTCTTGGATTAATTCGTATCTGTCGGAGACGACGCACCGTGTAATTCATGGCAATGCGTCTTCTGATCTTTGTAAGATCACACGCGGAGTTCCGCAGGGATTGGTACTAGATGCTACCGCTTGGTGATATTATACGGAAATATCACATTAGTTTTCATTGTTATGCTGATGATACGCAATTATACATGCCGTTGGATATAACGAATCCGTGTGATTGCTATAAATTAGAGGCATGCCTTGCCGAAATTAAACTATGAATGTCTTTCAATATTTTGCGTCTTAACTCAGATAAAACCGAGATGCTGATCATTGGACCAGCGCGTCATCTGTACCTTTTTCAAAGACACCACTATGAGTATCGATAAATTGCCCAAAAGGATTCAACAAAAAATCTCGGTCTTATATTTGACACAACTATGTCGTTTCAAATGCACATTAAAAATATTACTAGAACTGCATTTGTTCATCTGCGTAACATTGCTAAAATTCGCCCAATTCTATCAACTTGTGATGCAAAAATCTTAATCCATGCGTTTGTTACGTCTCGCCTCGACTATTGTAACGTTTTGCTCTCGGGTCTCCCCATGTCTAGTATTAAAAGTTAGTTCAAAATGCAGCAGCTAGACTCTTGACTAGAACGAGAAAGTTTGATCATATTACCCCGATACTTGCCAATTTGAATTGGCTTCCGGTCCACTTGAGATGTGATTTTAAAGTTCTGCTACTTGCCTATAAAATATTGCATGGCTTAGCACCTTCCTATCTCGTTGACCTCGTGGTACCATATGTTCCGTCCCGAAACCTTCGCTCACAAAATGCTGGTCTTTTCGTGATCCCGCGAGCCAAAAAGAAGTCCACAGGTTCTAGAGCGTTCTCTATTCGGGCACCAATGCTTTGGAATGTACTACCCTCAGGTATTAGAGGCGCCACCTCAGTAGAAATGTTCAAAACACTATTAAAGACGCATTTATACTCTTGTGCATTTAGTTGAACTATTTGTTGGCCTGTTTACTGCCGCTTTTTCTCTTATCTTCTCTTTTCTGCCCCCTTTTCCCCGGCTGGGGGATTAGGTGACGGTGACCCACTAGGAAGTTTAAGGCATTGACAAACTGGGCATGCACCTGTTCCAGTGATGTCGTCTTCCTGCAGCGCGACATTTATTTATATACTTTAGCATCTAATTTAATTATTTGTTGGCCTGTTTACTGCCGCTTCTCCTCTTTTCTGCCCCCTCTTCCCCTGCTTGGGAATTAGGTGATGGTGACCTGCTATGAAGATTACGGCACTGACCAACCGGGGAGGGACCTGCTCTGCCGAAGTCGTCTTCATGCAGCACCTCTTCTGATTTCCCTATATTTCAGCACTTCGTTGAACTACTTGTTGGCCTGTTTACTATTTCTGTTCTTTTTTTTCTGTTCCCAATTCCACAGCTTGGGAATTAGGTGATGGTGATTCACTTGGAAGTGGCTGTTCTGAATTTACCCCAAACTGACTATTTCAAGATCAAAGGCTCAACCTCGGATATGCTGCCATGGCGATTACGGTCCTGGATGAGGACCCACTCCACTAAAGTCATCTTCCTGCAGCACTTCATTTAATTGACTCTCACATTATCTCATCTAACATTGTATAGCATCATTGTATGTGTCAAATGTTGCCCACTTGGCATCCAAAGCAGCCTGGTCATCCTGGAAGGGGGTTTCCCCCCCATCTGTGGTCCCTTCTCAAGTTTTCTCACTTTTCCCCCAATGGGGTTTTGAGTTTTTCCTTGCCCTCCTGGGGGTTAAGATCAGTGGATGTTGATTGTGGTTATGTAAAGCCCTTTGAGACTGTCTGTGATTAAGGGCTATACACATAAAATTGACTTGACTCGACTTGGACCAGAATAGAAGTGGATGAGGGAAAAAGGGAGGGGCGGTGTTGACTGATATTGTGCAGATGGAAGTAGGCTGACCGGGTTGTGTTATTATGCTTATGGAAAGATAGAGTGCTGTCAAGGATGACACCCAGACTCTTGACCTGAGGGGATGGGAAAACAATGGAGGGGCCAACAGGAATGGGAAAACTGCCAACTTTGGATTGTATTGATTTTGTACTGAAAAGAATAACTTCTGTTTTGTCGCTGTTAAGCCTCATGAAATTATTAGAAAACCAGTCATTGATTTCAGATAGACAGGAGGTGACGGAGGTGGGAGGGAGTGATATGCTGGGTTTGCAGGAGAACTAGAGCTGGGTGTCATTCGCGAAGCAATGGAAAGCGATATTGAATTTTCGGAAAATTCTGCCAAGGGGAAGGAGGTATATGATAAATAATAGGGGGGCCAGGACAGAGCCTTGGGGCAAACCTGAGGTGACTGGGAGGGACTTTGATGAGAAATATTTAAGCTGGATGAACTGAGTGCGGTCTTTGAAGTATGAATGGAACCAGTTGAGGGCGGTGTGGGTGATGCCGATGGAAGAAAGTCTTTTGAGAAGGATGGTGTGTGAGATGGTGTCAAAGGCCGCAGTCAGGTTAAGAAGGATGACAATGGAGAATGAATCTGAGTCAGCTGCAATGAGGAGAGCAGAGGTGACCTTGAGTAGAGTTGATTCAGTGCTGTGAAGTGCACGGAAACCGGACTGAAAGGGTTATTGCAGGTGAGATGAGAGTGGAGTTGAGTGGCGACTACATTATCTAGGACTTTTGAAATGAATGGTAGGTAGGAAATAGGGCGGAGGTTCAGGAAATAGTACTGAGCGGCTTTTTCTTAATCTCATGAGAAAATGTACTCGGGCAAGCACAGTCGAAAAGAGTCGTGCGTTATCTCAGCCCAGCCTCACATTCTTCCCCCGGCACGGGTCTACGTCCAAGGGAAGGTCCTCTCCAGATTAATCATTGTCTGGATGGTTGATTCCCAGCTGGTCCCCAAGACTGGTATTCCACGGCTGGCCTTCTCCGGCGGGCAGTCTCTCCGTCTCTCCTGCTGGTATTCCCCTGTAATCTTGTCAGTGTGCATGTATGTGTGCTCCAAAATCAAATTATGTCTTTCAGAATGTGTTTTTGCAATGGCGTCCCCTTGAACCCTCCAATCAATCAATCAAATTTTATTTATAAGAGCACTTTTCATACATAAAATGCGGCTCAAAGTGCTGTACAATAAAAACATCCAAATTACAACGAAAAACTAAAACCCATTCCACCCACTCAACATAAACACAAGACACATCCACATACACGCCTGAACTCGCACACACACAGAACACTCGCATTCACACAACTTAATAAACCATCTTAGTAGAAAGACAGGGTAAGGCACAGAGAAACCATATGAGAAAATGTACCCAGGGTAGGTCATCCGCGCTGAGAGGGATGACGGCTCACGCCCACAGGGAGCTGCGCCAACACACAGACCCCTAGCCCAGACTGACCGGGGTAGACCCTACACATAGTGCAGAGGGCCCCGGTCCGCCGGGCCTAAGGAGCCTCCGGGATGAAGCCCCCTGTGAGAAGGCCAGCCACACCTCCCAGCGCGGAGGCCCCCCTTGAGGAAACACTGGAGCTAAAATATATAAAAGAAAAGGATAATGCTAAACAAAAAAGAAGCTAAAAATTAAAGGACAATAATATAAAAAGACGAAGCTAAAATATATAAGAAAAATTATGATACTAAAAGACAGAGAAGAAGCTAAAAATTAAAAGACAATAATATAAAACGACGGAGCTAAAATATATAAGAAAAATGATGATACTAAAAGACAAAGAAGCTAAAAAAAATTAAAGACAATGATAATATATAAAATGACAATCCTGAATTAAAAGACTAAGATAAATTATTTAAAAGCCAAACAAAAAAGGTGAGTCTTGAGCAGGGGTGGGCAATTATTTTTTCCATGGGGCCACATAAGAAACATAAAATATTGTGGAGGGCCGGGCCAAAAGGCTGAACTCAATTCTGTATAATATTAATTGTATTTCTTTTTTAAAAAGCAGTAAATAGCACTGTTTTGACAAGCTGGCATTAAAGTTAAGCAATGAAACTAAATACCAAATAAACTGAAAAAATGAGGTTGCCTTACAAAAATGTATTCATTCAAATTTCTCAACACAATGGTAGACAAAATATTAACATTTTTTACTATTTGTGACTCATATTAGTAAACATATTCTGTCACATTCACTTCAAAACACATTTTGAGTTCCATATACTGTTGGATAGTTGTGTAAAGGTTCTGAGCATTTTAAAGACATCACAATATTGTCTTTTTGCACCAAACATTAAGCAAGATACAACATATTGACTGTCACTGAACTGTGATTTTGAGAAAAAGTGTCCCAGTTCATTGTTATCTGGTGCCGTTTTTATATTTCTCTGCATGTTTCGTCTGGTAGTGCCGACTCAAATTGTAGTCCTTCAACACGGCGATCTGCTCCCCGCAAACTAAACACACAGCTTTACCTCTAACTTCAGTAAATAAATACTTCGCTGTCCAATTTTTGTTGAAAATTCTACATTCGGCATCTACCTTTCTTTTTGTAGCCTGAGCGGACATTTTTGAGGGCGAACGTTGTCTTGTTGTGATTCAATCGCGCGCATGTCTTGATAAACGCATTACGTCATTATGTGCGACGCACATTGTGCGGGAATAAAAAAAAAAAACAATTTCAGAATAAAAGCAGTGCAGCTTTCGCCCATGAATGAGGTGAAATTAAAAAGTATGTTTATTTTGAAATTTCCAATTAACCTTACACTCGCGGTCAGAGTCAACCAAAGGTATGTGGCCCGGGCCATACAATGCCCAGGTCTGTCATACGGGCCAGTCAGTGCCACCCGGCGGGCCGGATGTGGCCCGCGGGCCGTGCAATGCCCAGGTCTGGTCTTGAGCCTCCTTTTAAAAATATCAACAGTCTCTGCGGACCTGATGTCCTCCGGCAGGCTATTCCATAGACGAGGACCAGAATGGCTGAATGCAGCCTCGCCATGTGTTCCAGTCCTCACCCGAGGAATAATTAACAGGCCGGTGCCAGAGGACCTCAGGGTCCGCGAGGATGGCCCAAGACCGTTAAGGCATTTAAAAACTAATTGAAGAACCTTAAAATCAATCCTGAAACACACGGGGAGCCAATGCAGCGATTTTAAAACTAAATCCAGTGCCCAATTTGGTATGTTTGCATCTCTATGTCCTATGTGGAGAATGTGCTTTGTCATATTTGTCCATGAAGTGCTGTCTGGCTTGTCATCAGTTTGTAATGTGCAGACTGAATATGTATGATGTGAATGTGAGTGTAGGTCATGAAAATACTATGTTCACACATTTATAAACTAAGTAATATAACTTTAGCATGTGAAAATAATATCATAAATCAGTAAAGACCATGACTACAATCAGTCATTCCTATGCGTAGTAGAATTAGAATTAGAATTAGAAATCCCTTTATTGTCATTGTACTCAAGTGTGCAACGAGATTAGAAGGCTCCCCTCTCCAGTGCAATACAACAATAAGACAGACAAATATATAAATTAGATTAATAAATAAGAGAGTGCAATGGAATTTAGTACAGAATAGGGTATATAAAAACACATCACGATGCTGTTCTGCAAGGTAAGGGTGTTCTCGTGTGTGTGTGAGAGTTCAGAATGGAGATGGCTCTCGGAAAGCAACTGTTTCTCAGTCTATTGGTCCTCGATTTGATGCATCTGTAGCGCCTGCCAGAGGGCAACAGGTCGAACAGGTGTGAGTTTGGGTGGGTATTGTCTTTGACGATGTTGAGAGCCCTTCTGAGGCACCGGGCGGTGTAGATGTCCGACAGTGAGGGGAGAGGGCAGCCAATAATCCTTTGAGCTGTTTTGACTGTCCTCTGGAGCCTCACTCTGTCCGCCTCAGTGCAGCCGCTGTACCAGGTGGAGACACAGTACGTCAACAGGCTCTCAATGGACGAGTGGTAGAAGGCTAGCAGCAGCTTCCTGTCCAGGTTGAATTTCCTGAGGACTCTCAGGAAGTGCAGACGCTGGTGGACCTTCTTTACCACTGCTGTGGTGGTGTGAGTCCAAGAAAGGTCGTCGGAGATCTGTACTCCCAGGAACTTGAACGTGTGGACCCTCTCCACACACACGCCTTCGATGCAGAGGGGGGGCGGCACCGTCTTGTTCCTCCTGAAGTCGACGACAATCTCCTTTGTTTTTGCAGTGTTAAGGTGCAGTCTGTTGTCCTTGCACCAAGCTGTCAGTCTCTTTACCTCCTCTCTGTAGGCTGTCTCGTCACCTTCCGAGATCAGACCGACCACTGTCGCGTCGTCAGCAAACTTGACGATGGTGTTGTTGCCGTGGGCCGGGCTGCAGTCGTAGGTGTAGAGGGCGTATAGGAGAGGGCTCAGCACGCATCCTTGAGGGGAACCGGTGCTCAGCATGCAGGTGGAGGACGTGTAGGGGCCGAGCAACACAGTCTGGGGTCTGTTGGTCAGAAAGTCCTTAATCCAGATGCGTGTGAGGGCAGGGAGGCCGAGAATGTCAAGTTTGGCGACGAGGATGTCTGGGATGATTGTGTTGAATGCCAAGCTGTAGTCCACAAAGAGCATCCTTGCATAGCTCTGCTGTTGTTCCAGGTGGCCCAGCACAACATGCAGAGCAGTGTTGATGGCGTCCTCAGTGGATCTGTTAGCCCAGTATGCAAACTGGTAGGGGTCCAGAGTGGGAGGAAGGCAGTCCCTGATGTGCTGGAGAACCAGCCTCTCGAAGCACTTCATGATGACTGGTGTGAGAGCAACAGGACGGTAGTCATTCAGGTGGACGGCTGGTGACTTTTTGGGGACAGGAATAATGGTGGAAGTTTTCAAGCAGGAGGGGATGACTGCTTGAGCCAGGGAGCGGTTGAAGATCCTGCAGAATACATGTGACAGTTGGTGGGCACATGTTTTGAGGACCTTGCCTGGTATTCCGTCGGGTCCAGTAGCTTTCCTGGGGTTAACAGCCAGGAGCGCGCGCCTCACATCGTGTTCCTCTACGGTGAGTGGGGGGGAGTTGGAGCATGAAGTGCGGGGGTGTGACGGTTGGGGCGAGTCAAAGCGAGCAAAGAAGCAGTTAAGCTCCTCTGCCAGCGATGCACTCGGGTCTGCAGAGGTCGTGCTGCTGCCACGGAAGTTGGTGATGCTCCGTAGACCCTGCCACACCTCCCGTGGTCTGTTACTGGCAAGGTGGGCCTCCAGCCTCCCCTTGTAGGTTGCCTTGGCTAGCTTGATGCCTTTGCTCAGGTCAGCACGAGCCACCCTGTACTGGGCTTTGTCGCCTGACCTGAAGGCAGCGTCACGGGCCTTGAGGAGAGAGCGAACCCTGCTGGACATCCAGGGCTTCGCATTTGGGAAGGTCCGTATAGTCCTGTGTAGGGACACAGTTTCAATGCAGAACTTGATGTAGTCCACTACACAATGTGTGTAGACATCAAGGTCCTGATGATCAAAGAGGCCCCAGTTTGTGTCTTGAAAGCAGTCCTGTAATTCACTCATGGCGCCGTCACGCCAGGTTTTCACAGTCTTTGTGGTGGGCCTGAATCTGCGCCTGAGAGGGGTGTATGCAGGTGCGAGCTGCAAGGACAGGTGGTCTGACTGGCCGAGGGGGGCGAGTGGGAGGGCCCTGTATGCGTGCTTGATGTTCGAGTACACATGGTCGAGAGTGTTGTCTCCCCTCGTTGGGCACTTGACATGCTGGTGAAACTCTGGGAGTACAGTCTTTAAATTGGCCTTATTAAAGTCTCCCGCTACTACGTGAACGCCATCAGGGTGGGCCCGCTGATGTTTATTGATGACGCACGCGAGTAGCGAGAGCGCCGTGCTAGTGCTAGCGTCGGGAGGGATGTAAACAGCTGTGACAATCACGACCGTTAGCTCCCTCGGGAGAAAATAAGGCCGGCATTTAACG
Source organism: Idiotropiscis lumnitzeri (assembly GCF_059441095.1). Lineage (NCBI taxonomy): Eukaryota > Metazoa > Chordata > Actinopteri > Syngnathiformes > Syngnathidae > Idiotropiscis > Idiotropiscis lumnitzeri. The sequence continues at coordinate 315,021 of NW_028283716.1, read as the reverse complement.
GACATGAACTCGATGTCGGGGGAAGAGTGCTTCTCGACGATCGTGCTATCGCCGCACCAGTTCTCATGCACGTAAACACAGAGCCACCCCGCCCCTTCTCTTACCGGTGTCCCTTGTCCGATCCGCGCGATGTAGCGAGCGCCCGGCCAGCTGGATGCTAGCATCGGGGACGTCTGCGTGCAGCCAGGATTCCGTGACGACGATCACACTGCTGTCTCGCACATAGCGGTTTCCCAGGATTTGTAATCCCAGGTCGTCGATTTTGTGGACCACGGATCTGGCGTTGGTGAGGTACAGACTCGGCAGTGGTTGCCTATGGGGCTGCCGTCGCAGCCGTTGCAAGACACCGGACCTGCAGCCCCGCTTCTGCTTCCTCTCTCTGCGTCGCCTGCGCCGCCTCCCGGTCCCGATGACAAGCCACGGTGAGCCGGGCAGCCTCGCCAGTTCGTCCGGAATTTTGCGATCATAGCATATTCAGTAAATATAAACCTGCTAAATTAAATAATTGACATTCTGTCCCATAAATGTTTAAAATGCCGGTAATTGCCATACAATCCTTAAAGGGTCGACGAGCGATGTTCGGGAGGAGGAGCAGTGGTGGTGGTGCGTTTCCCTCGGGCATGTGTCGGTAAATCCAGCGGAGTTCAGCGGCAGTGGATTGAAGTTGTCCTGACACAGGTTGATGACATGACAGGAACAGGCAGAAGTGCGAGAAGCAGACTGGCCTGCGGGTCCACATGGCAGACAGGTGCTAACTTTGATAGGTAAGCTAAACTTTAGCCACAGTAGACGCGTCAGCGACTATGCAATCGGTGGGTGGCATTCATGAGAATCGGGATCGCTCAACATACAGATAATAATAAATAAAATCACTGTAACTGGAGGGATTGTAAACTGCTAAAGCAGGTACAACAAGCGGATCCAAAAAATTTCTGAGAGTTACCGGTGAGCAGTGGCAGCCAAACGTGCCAGCGTCCACTCAACCGGGAGTTGATTCAATATTCACAATATTTTATTATTTTGTCGTACAGTTGTTTAAAAATGGCTCGCTATCGCCCCCTAGAAAAAAAAAACAACAAAAAAAAACAGCCCCATATCTCTGTTTCACCAAACTGAAAATTTGATGAAGTGTGTACAAAGCCAAGACCTAATAAAAAGTCTCATGGAGCCGTATGCTAAATTGAACAGGAAGTCGGCCATTCTAAATTTATCAGAATCCGAAATCCTTTTATTGTCATTGTACAGTGTGCAACAAGATTAGGGAGCTCCCCTCTCCAGTGCAATACAACAATAATTTAATCAAATATATAAATTAGATCAATAAGAGAATAAATATTGTGATGGAAAATAGTATGAAATTGGAGAAATACAACACAATACGTCGCTGTTCAGCAAGGTAAGGGTGGTCGTGTGTGTGTGCATGTGTGTGAGAGTTCAGAATGGTGATGGCTCTCGGAAAGAAAATGTTTTTCAGTCTATTAGTCTTTGATTTGATGCACCTGTAGTGCCTGCCAACAAATTTACTTCAAACATTGACGAGGCTTTGAAAACAAAAGCTGCTCTAACTTTAACTACAAGCAAATTCCTCTTGAAGATTCCTCACGTTATTTCTCGGAAATATTTCACATTTCCAACGTGCCAGTACCCCAACGTTGTCCGGGTGGCGAGGGCCCTTTATAGCTGCTCGCAGCTCTAGTTTTTAATTAATTTTTTTAAATCAATGGTGATGACAGTGAAATATGTCTTGTCTGGTATCATGATAGCTGGAGGATATTTTGTCATGATATTTTAGTCAGGCCTGATAACAGTGATGTATGCTGATTTAAGGCTACTTTTATTTTGAAATGCCGTATCACATTTTGGTGGGACCGCATTTGATGGACAACTGGGGTTGTCTAGTGTTCCCCAAAATGGGTCTGATATCACGATAGCTCGAGGGTATTTTGAAATGATTATTTTAAAATCAGTGTTGATGACAATGAAATGTGCATATTTCAGGTGGGTTTTTTTTTATTGTGAAATTACACATCAGATTTTGATGGGACCATTTTTGATGAACAGCTGGGGTCGTCTAGTGTCCAACAAAACTAGTCTGGTATTACGACAGCTCCAGCTCTTTTATTTTAAAATGCCTCCTTACATTTTGATGGGACTACTTTTGGTGGAAAGCTGTGTTGTCTTGTGTCCTCCAAACCTGGTTTGGTATTACCATAGCTAGAGGATATTTTTTAATGAAATTTTAAAGTCAGGCATGATGACAGTGAAATGTGCAGATTTCAGGCAACTTTTAGTTTGAAATTACAAATTAGATTTCGATGGGACCACTTTTTATGGACAGCTGGGGTAGTCTCGTGTCCCACAAAACTGGTCTGGTATCACGATAGCTCGAGCTATTTTTTTTTTAACTCAGTGGTGATGACCGTGAAATAAGCGAATTTCAGGCTACTTTTATTTTGAAGTGCCACATCACATTTTGATGTGACCACTTTTGGTGGACAGCTGGTGTGGTCTAGTATCCCCAATCCTGGTTTGGTATCACGTTAGTTTGAGGATATTTTTTAAAGATTTTTCTTTTAAATCAGTGTTGATCACAGTGCATATTTCAGGTGATTTTTTTATTTTTAAATGCCACATCAAATTTTGAAGTGACCACTTTTTGTGGACAACTGGGGTGGTCTGGTGTCCCGCAGAACTTGTCTGGTATCACGATAGCTTGAGGATTTTGTAATGATTTTAATTTTTTTAATCATTGGTGACGACAGACAAATAAGAAAATTTTCACGCTTTTATTTTTAAATATCCCATCAGATTTTGATGGGACCACATTTGTTTTTACGGTTCCGTCACCACGCGAGTGGCTACCTGCTAAAGCAGCACGGCTCACTATTTGAGCCTTTTTCGCGTGTTTTTCCCTTTACCCAGTTTTATTTATTTTACCTCATCGCAGCAATGGACATCCAAATTGCGGTGGTTTTATTGCTGCTGGGGGCTGTTTTTTGCGTGATCGTGTCCGGAGATGTCACTGGGAGCTACGGATCAATCGTTTACACAAGAGATCAGCTGTTAGCACTTCGTGCTAACCCCGTGCCGACTCCCGGAGCGAGACCCGATATCCCCCACGAGTTGAGGAGGAAGAGACGGGGGATGTCGCGCGGGGGCGAAACGCCAGGCAAAGAGGAGGCGTGACCACCCCGTCCTCCTGTCCGTTTTTATGGGAAATGTTAGATACCTTCCCAAGAAAATGGACAAGCTAACAGCGCTAACGCGGCACAAGAGGAACTTCCAATGAGCTAGCTTGCTGATGTTCACGGATTCATGGCTAACAGACCTAACGCCGGACACCGTCGTGGAATTTGACGGCTTCCAAATACTACTTGCGGACAGGACACTGGAAAGCGGTAAGAGGAAAGAGGAGGGCTGGCTGTGTTTGTTAATGATAGATAGTGTAACCCTAGGCACATCACAGCTAAGGAGCAACTTTCCAGTCGGGACAATGAGCTGCTAGCTGTTAGCATGCGTCCATACTTGACAAGCATCGCGAGTTAACAAGGACGTGCACGTAACAGGTGCGTGAGTAAACTGCTTAAAACTTTGATCGTCATTCAGCTGACCTACAAATTGAGACGCTACAGTCAGTTTGACGTTTTTGTTTGCTTGATTGTGGATTGACATGGAGGAACAAGACAGTGGAAAGCGGACATTAAAAATGACGGAGAAAAGCTGTAGAAGATCACAAGCCTAAACGGATGCAGGCACGCAGGTGCAAATTTGCTCAATTGACCTCCATGCAACGTCAAATTGAACAATTGATGGAGGATGATGCAAATGTTGACGCTGTAAAAAACTGAGCTTTGTGTTTGCTTTAGCGGCATGGAGCAAGAATTTGTGGACCTCAATTCCGGTGTGCAAAATTTAAAGACTGAAGAGGATTTTGCCGATGACCAAAATAACTGGTTTGATCCAAAAAATGTAATTAATGGAAATGTGAGCAATGGAAGAAGGACGTTTTGAAACGTGCAGAGGAAGGATGCAATAAACAAATATCACCTGATGATAGTAGATCTGCATCAACTAACTACACCCATAGAAGTAGAAGTAAAGAATCTAACAGACAGAAGCTCACTTCTGTCAACGTCTTCAATTAAATTAAAGGCTCAAATGGAACGAGCATGTTTAAAGGCAAAGGCTGCTGATTTACAACAAAGGTTGGCACTTGAGCAAGAAGAAGCTGCAATTAAGGCAAAGAAGCAAATGCATGCAATGCAAACGGCACTCCCTGAGTCTGATGCTAAATTGGATGTCTTGAGAAGATATGAAAATACCCAGGAGGATGGTATCCACATTCCTGATGAGTGTGTTACAATTTAAACAAGGAAAAACATTCAATTACCATCACAGCCTATCAGAGCAACAAGCAGTGTTGACCTGAAATGCTCCCACTTCGACTATTCCAATGGCTAGATTTCCACATCAGACAGAAAGTAGAGAACAACAGGGACATGTGCTTGATGGCCTTTGCCAAGCAATCTCACAGCAAGCCAGTGTCGCAGAATACTTAGCAAAGAGTCAAAAAGCATCGCTACTTCCCGAACTTTCCATTCCTACGTTTAAAGGCGACCCTCTGCATTATAAAACCTGTATAGGTGCCATTGAACATGGGATTGAAGGCCGTACAAGTGATAACCGTGATCATCTTCAATTTTAGCTGCAGTATACTAGTGAACAACCACATGAGTTGGTGAAGAGCTGCATCCATATGGAACCTCTGACAGGATATACCAAAGCAAAACAAATCTTGAAGGAGTTTTATGGTGATGACTTCATGATAGCAGAAGCATATTTAAAGGAAGCCATGGATTGGCCAACAATCAAGTCTGAAGATGGTGTTGCACTTCAGTCTTTCACATTATTCCTTATGGGCTGTTTGAACATAATGGCAGATGTTAATTACATGGAGGACTTGGACAACATGGCTAATATAAAGGCATTGGCAAACAAACTTCCATACAGACTTATAGAATCTTGGAGAAAATTTGCCTGCAATCTCCAAGAAAGAACAAATAGAAGAGTGAAGTTTAAGGATTTTGTTGACTTTGTTGACAAGCACGAAAGATTCTATAAAACAGAAAACAAAATCACAACACACAGAAACACCAAAATCAAAGAAAGTCTTCACAACAGTCATTGTGCCCGCTGTTGGAATTTATCTTTATATCAATGTTAGAATTTAACTTTAACCCAATGTAAACTCAAATTAGTAATCTGACTCCAATTTGCGACCTTCCCCAACACTCACTCATCCAACAATATGCGCGCTCGTTCTGCAATAGAAAGGTATCAGGAAGCCGGCATTTTCACACACGAGTGGATTTATTCCTAACACACAAATCTACAACTTGAGTTTGGGTCCCTCTCAATACAGCTCTCTCTGTCTTCGCTGTTCAGCATTAATTTATAGACACAATATGCAAATGACACAGAGACAAAGGCATCCTGGCATGATTCTATTGGCTATGTGTATGCTGCAGTTAACTTTAGCTTGCTTCTCTTGGTCTTTCTTCAAGTGGTGGCCCCTCCTGCTTGTGGCTGAAGGGTCGAGTTTCTTGTCGACCCCTTCCCGCTCGAGGTGTCTGTCTGCGCCAGGCACCAACCTAAAACCTCCCAAACCTCACATTCTTTCACTTTCTTTTTCCAACTTCACCAGCCACCCACACAGCATTCCACAGAATAACAGTGACACAAGATGCAGGACATCGAATAAAACTAGCCAGGTTTAAACTCTTCCACTCCTTTATTCCCTCTCATGACCTCAGACAACTGAGGTCATCACTCGAACCCCTCATTTTATTGTTAAACACGAGCTAAAAATAAAACAACGAAAAATTAGTAACAACTATAAATCCATAGAAGGTGAGGTAAAGCTCAATAGAAAATTAGTAAAAAATTAAAAATCAATAGAAAATTAGAAAACTTAAAAATCAATAGAAAATGTCATTCTAGTAGAAAATCCGTAGAAAATTTCATTTCCTCCTCATGGCCTCAGGTCGCTGAGGCCATCTACACATACTCACATCCCGGACTCCCGTAGGGCCACAGCTGTTCCCCCCCCCCCTCCTGGGGGTCCTTCTAAGGGATCATCATGTACTGGCCACCAGGAGGGAGTGGCCCCAACGTGCGTTCAATTGTCTTAACAGTTAATGATCTGATACATGGAATACAACAACATCCACATAACACCATAATAGCGGCAAACACAGCGATAGAAATCAGTACTGATGCAATCAAGCTTTTATATTTGCCAAAGATGTTTAACCAGTCAGAGTACCAACTGGTGTCCACACCTGAGTGCTCCTTCATTTTGTCACTTAACGTGCGCAGACCCTCCAATGCCTTGGTAAGGCGACCGTCAGGAGATGTTTTGTTGGGAATCAGAGTACAACACTGATCCCCAAAAATACCACACACTCCTCCTCTTTCGGCTAACACCATATCTAAGCTTATTCTGTTCTGGAATGCCATAAGAGACGTGGCAGCCAATTGCTCATGCACTGCCTGGAGTGCCGAGGTGGTGAAGTTCGCCAATCGTTGGACATTATCATCAACATAATTAATCCGGTCCACATTTTTGTTTACCGTAACAAACAGGAAAATACTCTCCCATCCTGCCGCAATTTGATCCACCAATTTATACTCGTCAGGGATCCCTCTTGGAACTCCAATTGCATCTATATACGTGGGATCTCCTGCATTCAACCATTCTTGCATGTCCCTTCTCTTCCTGTTAAGGAAGGGGATTCTTCCCCATTGTCCAACACCTTCCCACTCCATTTTGGCCAGATCTAAGGCTGTCACACTAACTGGCATGATCAGCGTTACCAGGGCGCACTTACCTGAGGCATTGGTGGGAAGCCTATCGTACAGCACTTTCTCTCCACACCACAGCCAAACATCATCACGAGCGAGAGGGATTCCTACTGGCAAAGCCACATTTTCATTACACCATGACTCCTGGAGATTTCCAATCCCAGGACCAGTCCCATTTAACTTTTAGGCAGGTGAACTTTTGTTTTGCAACTTGGGTGTCAAAAATAGGCTCTTTCTTTTTTATTCCCACATCATTCCATGGGTGTGTCCAATTAAAATTGTACCCAAGTGTTCACCTGTGTCGGTTGTTTACATTTCAGATTTAGCAGTAGTTGTTGTGTCTGTGTCAGCGTCTTACCATCATCTCGCTCTGCTCCATACCATACCATTCCATTACATGCTCCTTTCGCTCCATCACTTCTGTCATCCCGCATCCTATGTTCAAACGCAAACATCGTCCACACAAAGCACACGCCAGCAGGTAAAATAGTCAATAAGTTAAACATTTGCATCGTCATCGTCTTTGTTCAGACTCGAAAGTGTCTGACTTTGATCCAATTCATGCCATCTACACATTCCCTCTCTTGACCTGCCCGTCCGGGCGGTCAACCTCTAAGCTCAACCATGGCGGGCACAAATACTGGGGCCGGGCGCAACTGTGAGCTATGGTACCACTTTTGTCCTGTAGTTCCCAATTGGATGGCGTGTCAGGTTCTAGCCAGAACTCTAAACTGTCCTTATCAGCGAGAATGAGTCCACCTCCGGGAAAGCACCCGGAGGTTGATGTACGGAGTGATGTCCGACTCCAGTGATGCTGAGTTCACTGAGTTCAAATATCCAACTGTGTTCCGAGATTACAAATTAAGCCTCGAGCTCACGCTCCAATTTTGACTGTTAATTGACAAATTTTAAAGCAACACAAATGAAATAGTAACCATTTATGCTTAAAATAAAAAATCCCAAAACTATAATAACGCAGATACCGAATTAAACCTCTATTTTTTCTTTTTTTTTTTTTATGGGAAGAAAAGGTGCTCTACAAGACATAGACAGCTCCAAGACCGCTGCAGTCTTCACCTCCTATTGTCTCATGATTGGCTCAATCCACCTACAGGCTGTGCCCACACTGATTCTGTCAACTGGGGGAGGGGGTAGAGACAGTAAAAACAATCGCGGAGCTGTGGAGCCGAGCCCCAAATCAGTCGGGCCCTGGGTCCACAACACCTCTAGCAGAGACACACACAGAACTACCATTTCCGAGCGACCCTTCCCTGGAAATTTTGAAATTTAGTAATGTCCCCAAAACCAAAGAATTTGTAGTCGGTGCTGAAATATGATCTCCCGATTGTGCAACAACTATGGGGTCTCGATCTCTAGTATGATGACGCTCATCAATATTCAATGCGATTTGTGGCTCGGCGAAAGTAAACAATTCATACCATTTCCGCTGTCCAGGGACAAGGCACGCGTGCGAGGCAACGCCAGTAGACATAACAAATATATAATTCTAACGCAAGATGCACTCATGACTAAATTTGGATGAGTGCATTTTTGATAAATCAAATCATGTTTGTGATCACATGTACAATGTGATATGTCAATTGGTGAATTGAAAGGGTGGCGGTTGCTAAACCACTCAGACCAGAGCAAGAACAGGGCATACCCACCGCGGGAGGATGGGAACCAGGTTTCAGAGCTGCCCTCAAATGTTTCAGTTCAGTTTAGCCACTGGGAAGGAAGAGAGCACGACATATGCTCCCTCCGACGGATGTGCAGAGTCAAGTTCAGTCCCATCCGGGAATGCCACTCGAATTCCAGTGTTCGTTCAGTCAATGGCAGTGACTCAGGCACTCTTGAGAGTCCACATGGCTCAGTGGGGGTTGCGGAAGGAGCTCATAGCTCGCCCCAATATCCAGCACCATCGAAAACTTGTCCATCCACCGTCCCCGGACTGCTAGGACCTGCTAGTCCTCGAATGCTGAAGCTCCGCTGCCCCCTGTCATGGAATGGGGTACGAGCGGGTTTGTGTCAAGTGCGTTGGGAGTGGGTAACGGTGGCGCCCCCTGCGCTGGTGGAGCTCTTTGTGACAGATATGGCACCGGAGGATGGCACATTCCAGAAAGTGGCTCGGCATGGACAGCTCATCACCCAGTGACCCCACACCCCGCAGCAAGTGCACACCCCACTCACAACCCCCGTCTGTAATCACCCATACCTCTTTTACTGCAATCCCAACCTCGTTGACTGGCCTGCTATGGACAGCAGCCAGTCTGCTGTGGCGCTGCGTCACCCGAACCTTGCCCAGAAGCAGCAGAAGTGGAAGGAGCAGCTGCCTCCTTTTTTCTTATCTCTCTTGGCCTTCTAAACCTGCAAGTACAACAATTTTAGTCACGCTCCTTAATCCAATCCCATATATTCCTTTTCTGATGTCGTGCAAAGTGTGTTCTACTTAGGCCGATTAGCATTATTTCATTCATGGACTATTTCGCCTGATGTCTGCCACTGGAAGGTGCACGCCCTTGTGGACGGCCAACTGGAACAGCTGTGTAATGTCGACATTATTGGATGGGTCACTGCCGGAAGTCTCACTCCATTCATGTCTCGCCCTGGCCACATAGACCAGGCCTGTCTCCCTTTTCCCCACCTGAAAGACACAGCAACATCGACCCCAACGGGCCAGAAATATCTGATGCACGGCACAGCCAATCTCACCTGAGGTGTCCCCATTTAGCTGGTGACCATCATGCTGGTCAGCAGATCTGGCCTCGGCCTCAAGTGAGGACAGTTCCTCTTAAATAAATTTTGTCCCGCTTGTAACTCTGTATAAACCTCTTAGTCTGGTGTCTCCTTTGTAGGAGATTTCAACCAACGTGACCTTTTTACAACGTGTCAAATAAACCAATGTTGACCTTTCTGCTATCTTTACAGCTGTGAGAGCTGTCACTAACACTTAACATGGAATCCCCCCTTGGGTAATTACGAATGTCTTATCTTCAAACTTCTTACAAGCACCCAGTATCCTGGCTTTACTAGATTACTGCCCTGCTGGGAGACGGAAAGAGCTTTGTCACTCTAAATTTGCGCCTGTCTTTTGTTTTCCTAACATTTTTCACATATGGTCAACTAAAGTTGCTTCAACATCTATTTCCCATTTGTTCTTAAATTTGAGGTATTCTATAAGTTATTCCAAACAGTGTTTTACAATGTCTTAGTCCTAAATACAATGAAATACGTTACAATGGAAAATATCAGAATAAAATTTCATACATCCAACATAAGACACGTGCTTGTGACCACTTCAGGGTCAGTTTTGTCTGAAATATCTCCTCTACAACAACTTACCCTTGCGTTAAGTGAGTAATTTTCCATAAAAACAGTGCCACTAATTCGACATTAACTTCAAGTATCACTGCTGTGGTGCTGTATTATATGGAAAAGTCTGAACAATCCAAGAAAATTTTGCCCTGTCCTGGACTGGGTGTGTGTTATCTAGTCGCGCATCCAATGTGAATATATCTTATATCTCCCTCCTTGTTGAGGAGAACCTCTGGGATGGTAGTGGTGAGGCGCTATTTGAAGCATTCTCTGGCCTTCTGGTCACACTGGTCACATGTCACCTCAAACCTGTGGACAGAACTGGACGAGTGGCACTTGCCAGTGAGAATGAGAAGGGGTAAATTATCTTCCTTCCAAAACTTTCAGTTTTGCATAAATTTTGTGTAATAACGTCAATCAATCATTCACTTGATGCTTGAATTTAATTACTCCAATCTTTCTCCAAAAACAATTTCAAAATCAATACTCGGGAGTGCAATAGGGATTCAGGTTGATCAGGCCTGTCCACCCATCGCATCCTAAGTACTGTAAGGGCTTGCCGGTGACCTCAAACAATTTTCTGTCCTGAGGCCCGTCCCTTAAACATTCACTCAAACCACATATGCATCCAAACACTTTTTCTTTCACACTGTCATTCACCAAACGATACTTTCCAATTCCACACAGAGACCCCTCCCTTGGCGCGTCCGCCTTGATTTCACTGAGATTTGTGCTGGCAGATCCATAATTTTGCCTTAATTTAGCCAGCGTATGCCAAAATTTACAACTGTGGGTCTCTGGATTTTCCCATTCACTCCCCGTGAAGTTGTTTCTCCTCTCAAGGACGTAGCTGACGAAACTGCACCTGTGACATCAAACAGCTCATAGATGCGAATGTTAGCAGTCTGGTATTTATGGAATGATGTCATATCCTCTAAAATTGTCATGTCAGCGTTCGCGTCGTACAGTAAAAAAAAAAAAAACATCTGTCTTCCACCTTTGTCACATTTAATACACATCAGTTAATAAATCATCTACAAAACTATTTAGTCCAACTTTATATTTGGTAAACCAATCTCCAATGGCTAGATATTCCCCTTTCCAAAGATTTTCTTTCAACATGTTCATAGAATACTTCATTTAAAACTTATCCCAAAACCATCATCCCTTTGCTTAAAAAGTTAAATTTTAATAAGATTGTCGCCGCCCTGCTGTTCCTCAGGCATCCCCTGCATATTTCAGTGTTTAACTTGTGTTCTAATTCCCTGCTAATTTGTATTTATTGTTAGGTTGAATACATATATTTTATCCCGTTCCTTACTACACTAGCACTGTAAAAAAAAACTGCTCCACACCTCAATGAGAGGCAGATGCCTGAAGATTAGATCAACGTCTGCAACATCGAGGGGGGGGTGCTGAGACACACCTCTGAAACAAAAAGACTGTGACCTTCTTTCGAGAGCACCAAAAGGCATATCTTCCTTTTCAATCAGTTAACGACTGCCATTGATGCCTGTTTTTCCTCTTGTGTCTGAAATGTTTACATGTTCCTGCTGGTGCTTCCCCCCCCGGGGCCAGCACGGGCGTCTCCACACTCCCCTGCTGTTCTCCTTGCACCCTCTCTCTCATTATTCACAGCCTGTTCGATCAATTGTATGGTCGCTGGTGTCATCTGTGAATCGTTATCTTTTGCATCTCAAACCATTCTGTTCCCCCCCCCCCATTAATGGCGCCGTCGGATCGGGCGGCGGCTCAAACACATACTGTTGCGAGTCTGGCAACTGTGGATAAATGCCTCTCAGACATTCCGTCTTTTCTTCCACTTTTTCAATCACTTCATCCTCTTTCTCTGACTTCCTCCCCCTACTTGGGAACGAGCATCTAACTTCAAAGAGCTGTTAACTCTTTGTTAGAGCACACTCATGATTTTACGATTACACCTATACACATTGCCTTCTGTAAAATCTTTCTCACTCTTATTTTTTTCCTTTAATTTTCCAAATTCACTGTAGCCTTACCAAAGCCACTCAACCAATCAAGGTATCAAATCACAAACTACAAAGTCAGGAACCACCTATGCTCTTGCAAAGGTTTCTCATGCTCTCAAAGCTTCCTTCAATTAAGATTTCATAACACCAATCTTTTTCTTTTTCTTCATGTCATTTCCATCTGTGCATTTCATTCCAGTTACTAATTACAGTTACCTTAATAGAAAGACCATCAACTAAAGTATGAAACATAAAATATTTATTTCTTCAATTCCTCCTTACAGCAGACCCTAATTCTTATCCTTTTCATTTGTTCAAGTCACACCTTCTTCAATACTGCCTGTTTAATCATCCTCCTTTCAATGTTTCATTTTTATGAATTTATCCTTAATCTCCGTGCCACACCCGAGACCACTATCACACTTACTCTCCTTCGCCATCTTGAAATCCACTCGTGTGTGTCCCAACCACTTCTTACGCAGAACAATTTTAGCCTTCACATTCACACAGCTTCCACACAGACACGTAAATCCCAGATTTTAAACCGTGTCCCGATACGTAAATCCCAGATTTTATACCGTATCTTAACCACGAATAGTTCCAAACTATTCTAGTAGGTAAATCCCAGATTTCAGACCCTACTAACGTCCACACTGTTACACTTTTAATTTATTTTTTTTTAACTATACTACTTTACTTTTGCGCCATTAATTATGCTAGAAGGTAAATCCCAGATTTTACACCCTAATAGCGTCCAACACTTTTACGCTTACTACGTTCCGCTCCTCCTTCCTCTTATAATTTAGCGTTGCCAATGTGCAGAATTTGAAAGGGTTCTGCTTACCTTGTTTCACTGTGGGCCCAAGAGGAAAGATGGTCGGATGTGTGGCTCTTTTATACTTTATCCTTTCTCAGGTCGTCACCTGGTGTGGACGTGCGAGACCCAGTCTCATGTGGTTTTTCTCGAAGTTCCAAACTTCTTTTACCTCTCATGCATCGCGTCGGCGTCACCATAAATTGTTGGAATTTATCTTTATATCAATGTTAGAATTTAACTTTAACCCAATGTAAACTCAAATTAGTAATCTGACTCCAATTTGCGACCTTCCCCAACACTCACTCATCCAACAATATGCGCGCTCGTTCTGCAATAGAAAGGTATCAGGAAGCCGGCATTTTCACACACGAGTGGATTTATTCCTAACACACAAATCTACAACTTGAGTTTGGGTCCCTCTCAATACAGCTCTCTCTGTCTTCGCTGTTCAGCATTAATTTATAGACACAATATGCAAATGACACAGAGACAAAGGCATCCTGGCATGATTCTATTGGCTATGTGTATGCTGCAGTTAACTTTAGCTTGCTTCTCTTGGTCTTTCTTCAAGTGGTGGCCCCTCCTGCTTGTGGCTGAAGGGTCGAGTTTCTTGTCGACCCCTTCCCGCTCGAGGTGTCTGTCTGCGCCAGGCACCAACCTAAAACCTCCCAAACCTCACATTCTTTCACTTTCTTTTTCCAACTTCACCAGCCACCCACACAGCATTCCACAGAATAACAGTGACACAAGATGCAGGACATCGAATAAAACTAGCCAGGTTTAAACTCTTCCACTCCTTTACCGCCAAGATGGAAAACAACAAAACCACCACGCCAAAGGCAGAACCTGTTTCAGTGGATGCTATTGCCAAACCATGTGCTAATTGTAATGGAGAGCAACAGTCTCACAATTTGTAAGGAATTTAGGAGAAAGCATCACAAGGATAAGATTGACTTCTTGAGGAGCAAGGGTCTGTGTTTTGCATGTTTGATGCACGGTCGCATTAGCAGTTGCTGGAAACAAAAGCTTCAATGTCAAGAATGCTCTAGACTGCATCCTACAGCACTACACATTGTCCATAAACTTCTGCAAAGAAACAGCCTAAGACGATTGTGAATAGCAGTACCTATTAAGCGCCCTCGTACAAACAACAGAAACCTGGGGTGTCACTGGGGCCTGTAAATAGGACTGCATCCTTTCAATAATTCCGGGATGGGTCAAGGCACAAAAAGGAACCAAGACAGTGACGACTTACTGTCCGGTTTAAAAATGCCCTGACGCCTTTTTTAGACTGAAATAACTTACTAAAGTTTTCGTTTTGTGCCATTCAGAATGGGAGAGGGAGCCAGGAGGCGAAACAGCCGTCTTGCCAGTTCAATCCCGCACACCCTCTGACTCTCACCCTCCGTTCTGCCTTTTTATTGAAACTAACTCATCAATAACTAATCACCAGAAGACAGAAAAGCATCAACAACTAATCACCAAGAGACAGAAAACATCAATAACTCACGGTATAAAGGTCAGTTTAACTAAAGCATCAATAACTAATCACCAGGGACTCCAGCAGGCAGAAAATCATAACCCAAGGTCAGTTTAACTAAACACATCTTCAGGATACGGTGTCTGTGTGTGTGTGTGTTAAAATAACAAGTAAGTGTCTCTGTGTGTGTTAAACATTAATGAGTGTATAAAAACATGATTATGAATACACAAACTGATTACCTATCCTCAGCCCATCTTACATTTCCCCCCTGTTGTGGATTTAAAAATCATGTCCTTACGGCTTTAAGACAGATCATCATAATGAAATCATACAACAGTGTGATCATCAGTGGAGGAGCGAAAACCTCACATTAGGGAAAAATTCCCCTCCTCCCTTCCGGCGTAGAATGAGATCCTCATAATTTGATGACCATCAGGGAATAAAACTTGTCCCTGGGGTGACTTGGTGGAGGCCCTTGCCTCGTTGTAGGAGAGGACAGCCGTCCTTACCTCCCGGATCTTCGTGTATGGTGTGTGTGTGTGTGCACGTGTGTG